>NW_025408547.1:2500-10000 GCF_018350175.1 Felis catus
TAAAGTTAAAGTTAAAGTTAAAGTTAAATTAAAAGTTAAAGTTAAAGTTTAAAGTTAAAGTTAAAGTTAAAGTTAAAGTTAAAGTTAAAGTTAAAGTTAAAGTTAAAGTTAAAGTTAAAGTTAAAGTTAAAGTTAAAGTTAAAGTTAAAGTTAAAAAAGTTAAAGTTAAAGTTAAAGTTAAAGTTAAAGTTAAAGTTAAAGTTAAAGTTAAAGTTAAAGTTAAAGTTAAAGTTAAAGTTAAAGTTAAAGTTAAAGTTAAAGTTAAAGTTAAAGTTAAAGTTAAAGTTAAAGTTAAAAGTTAAAGTTAAAGTTAAAGTTAAAGTTAAAGTTAAAGTTAAAGTTAAAGTTAAAGTTAAAGTTAAAGTTAAAGTTAAAGTTAAAGTTAAAGTTAAAGTTAAAGTTAAAGTTAAAGTTAAAGTTAAAGTTAAAGTTAAAGTTAAAGTTAAAGTTAAAGTTAAAGTTAAAGTTAAAGTTAAAGTTAAAGTTAAAGTTAAAGTTAAAGTTAAAGTTAAAGTTAAAGTTAAAGTTAAAGTTAAAGTTAAAGTTAAAGTTAAAGTTAAAGTTAAAGTTAAAGTTAAAGTTAAAGTTAAAGTTAAAGTTAAAGTTAAAGTTAAAGTTAAAGTTAAAGTTAAAGTTAAAGTTAAAGTTAAAGTTAAAGTTAAAGTTAAAGTTAAAGTTAAAGTTAAAGTTAAAGTTAAAGTTAAAGTTAAAGTTAAAGTTAAAGTTAAAGTTAAAGTTAAAGTTAAAGTTAAAGTTAAAGTTAAAGTTAAAGTTAAAGTTAAAGTTAAAGTTAAAGTTAAAGTTAAAGTTAAAGTTAAAGTTAAAGTTAAAGTTAAAGTTAAAGTTAAAGTTAAAGTTAAAGTTAAAGTTAAAGTTAAAGTTAAAGTTAAAGTTAAAGTTAAAGTTAAAGTTAAAGTTAAAGTTAAAGTTAAAGTTAAAGTTAAAGTTAAAGTTAAAGTTAAAGTTAAAGTTAAAGTTAAAGTTAAAGTTAAAGTTAAAGTTAAAGTTAAAGTTAAAGTTAAAGTTAAAGTTAAAGTTAAAGTTAAAGTTAAAGTTAAAGTTAAAGTTAAAGTTAAAGTTAAAGTTAAAGTTAAAGTTAAAGTTAAAGTTAAAGTTAAAGTTAAAGTTAAAGTTAAAGTTAAAGTTAAAGTTAAAGTTAAAGTTAAAGTTAAAGTTAAAGTTAAAGTTAAAGTTAAAGTTAAAGTTAAAGTTAAAGTTAAAGTTAAAGTTAAAGTTAAAGTTAAAGTTAAAGTTAAAGTTAAAGTTAAAGTTAAAGTTAAAGTTAAAGTTAAAGTTAAAGTTAAAGTTAAAGTTAAAAGTTAAAGTTAAAGTTAAAGTTAAAGTTAAAGTTAAAGTTAAAGTTAAAGTTAAAGTTAAAGTTAAAGTTAAAGTTAAAGTTAAAGTTAAAGTTAAAGTTAAAGTTAAAGTTAAAGTTAAAGTTAAAGTTAAAGTTAAAGTTAAAGTTAAAGTTAAAGTTAAAGTTAAAGTTAAAGTTAAAGTTAAAGTTAAAGTTAAAGTTAAAGTTAAAGTTAAAGTTAAAGTTAAAGTTAAAGTTAAAGTTAAAGTTAAAGTTAAAGTTAAAGTTAAAGTTAAAGTTAAAGTTAAAGTTAAAGTTAAAGTTAAAGTTAAAGTTAAAGTTAAAGTTAAAGTTAAAGTTAAAGTTAAAGTTAAAGTTAAAGTTAAAGTTAAAGTTAAAGTTAAAGTTAAAGTTAAAGTTAAAGTTAAAGTTAAAGTTAAAGTTAAAGTTAAAAGTTAAAGTTAAAGTTAAAGTTAAAGTTAAAGTTAAAGTTAAAGTTAAAGTTAAAGTTAAAGTTAAAGTTAAAGTTAAAGTTAAAGTTAAAGTTAAAGTTAAAGTTAAAGTTAAAGTTAAAGTTAAAGTTAAAGTTAAAGTTAAAGTTAAAGTTAAAGTTAAAGTTAAAGTTAAAGTTAAAGTTAAAGTTAAAGTTAAAGTTAAAGTTAAAGTTAAAGTTAAAGTTAAAGTTAAAGTTAAAGTTAAAGTTAAAGTTAAAGTTAAAGTTAAAGTTAAAGTTAAAGTTAAAGTTAAAGTTAAAGTTAAAGTTAAAGTTAAAGTTAAAGTTAAAGTTAAAGTTAAAGTTAAAGTTAAAGTTAAAGTTAAAGTTAAAGTTAAAGTTAAAGTTAAAGTTAAAGTTAAAGTTAAAGTTAAAGTTAAAGTTAAAGTTAAAGTTAAAGTTAAAGTTAAAGTTAAAGTTAAAGTTAAAGTTAAAGTTAAAGTTAAAGTTAAAGTTAAAGTTAAAGTTAAAGTTAAAGTTAAAGTTAAAGTTAAAGTTAAAGTTAAAGTTAAAGTTAAAGTTAAAGTTAAAGTTAAAGTTAAAGTTAAAGTTAAAGTTAAAGTTAAAGTTAAAGTTAAAGTTAAAGTTAAAGTTAAAGTTAAAGTTAAAGTTAAAGTTAAAGTTAAAGTTAAAGTTAAAGTTAAAGTTAAAGTTAAAGTTAAAGTTAAAGTTAAAGTTAAAGTTAAAGTTAAAGTTAAAGTTAAAGTTAAAGTTAAAGTTAAAGTTAAAGTTAAAGTTAAAGTTAAAGTTAAAGTTAAAGTTAAAGTTAAAGTTAAAGTTAAAGTTAAAGTTAAGTTAAAGTTAAAGTTAAAGTTAAAGTTAAAGTTAAAGTTAAAGTTAAAGTTAAAGTTAAAGTTAAAGTTAAAGTTAAAGTTAAAGTTAAAGTTAAAGTTAAAGTTAAAGTTAAAGTTAAAGTTAAAGTTAAAGTTAAAGTTAAAGTTAAAGTTAAAGTTAAAGTTAAAGTTAAAGTTAAAGTTAAAGTTAAAGTTAAAGTTAAAGTTAAAGTTAAAGTTAAAGTTAAAGTTAAAGTTAAAGTTAAAGTTAAAGTTAAAGTTAAAGTTAAAGTTAAAGTTAAAGTTAAAGTTAAAGTTAAAGTTAAAGTTAAAGTTAAAGTTAAAGTTAAAGTTAAAGTTAAAGTTAAAGTTAAAGTTAAAGTTAAAGTTAAAGTTAAAGTTAAAGTTAAAGTTAAAGTTAAAGTTAAAGTTAAAGTTAAAGTTAAAGTTAAGTTAAAGTTAAAGTTAAAGTTAAAGTTAAAGTTAAAGTTAAAGTTAAAGTTAAAGTTAAAGTTAAAGTTAAAGTTAAAGTTAAAGTTAAAGTTAAAGTTAAAGTTAAAGTTAAAGTTAAAGTTAAAGTTAAAGTTAAAGTTAAAGTTAAAGTTAAAGTTAAAGTTAAAGTTAAAGTTAAAGTTAAAGTTAAAGTTAAAGTTAAAGTTAAAGTTAAAGTTAAAGTTAAAGTTAAAGTTAAAGTTAAAGTTAAAGTTAAAGTTAAAGTTAAAGTTAAAGTTAAAGTTAAGTTAAAGTTAAAGTTAAAGTTAAAGTTAAAGTTAAAGTTAAAGTTAAAGTTAAAGTTAAAGTTAAAGTTAAAGTTAAAGTTAAAGTTAAAGTTAAAGTTAAAGTTAAAGTTAAAGTTAAAGTTAAAGTTAAAGTTAAAGTTAAAGTTAAAGTTAAAGTTAAAGTTAAAGTTAAAGTTAAAGTTAAAGTTAAAGTTAAAGTTAAAGTTAAAGTTAAAGTTAAAGTTAAAGTTAAAGTTAAAGTTAAAGTTAAAGTTAAAGTTAAAGTTAAAGTTAAAGTTAAAGTTAAAGTTAAAAGTTAAAGTTAAAGTTAAAGTTAAAGTTAAAGTTAAAGTTAAAGTTAAAGTTAAAGTTAAAGTTAAAGTTAAAGTTAAAGTTAAAGTTAAAGTTAAAGTTAAAGTTAAAGTTAAAGTTAAAGTTAAAGTTAAAGTTAAAGTTAAAGTTAAAGTTAAAGTTAAAGTTAAAGTTAAAGTTAAAGTTAAAGTTAAAGTTAAAGTTAAAGTTAAAGTTAAAGTTAAAGTTAAAGTTAAAGTTAAAGTTAAAGTTAAAGTTAAAGTTAAAGTTAAAGTTAAAGTTAAAGTTAAAGTTAAAGTTAAAGTTAAAGTTAAAGTTAAAGTTAAAGTTAAAGTTAAAGTTAAAGTTAAAGTTAAAGTTAAAGTTAAAGTTAAAGTTAAAGTTAAAGTTAAAGTTAAAGTTAAAGTTAAAGTTAAAGTTAAAGTTAAAGTTAAAGTTAAAGTTAAAGTTAAAGTTAAAGTTAAAGTTAAAGTTAAAGTTAAAGTTAAAGTTAAAGTTAAAGTTAAAGTTAAAGTTAAAGTTAAAGTTAAAGTTAAAGTTAAAGTTAAAGTTAAAGTTAAAGTTAAAGTTAAAGTTAAAGTTAAAGTTAAAGTTAAAGTTAAAGTTAAAGTTAAAGTTAAAGTTAAAGTTAAAGTTAAAGTTAAAGTTAAAGTTAAAGTTAAAGTTAAAGTTAAAGTTAAAAGTTAAAGTTAAAGTTAAAGTTAAAGTTAAAGTTAAAGTTAAAGTTAAAGTTAAAGTTAAAGTTAAAGTTAAAGTTTAAAGTTAAAGTTAAAGTTAAAGTTAAAGTTAAAGTTAAAGTTAAAGTTAAAGTTAAAGTTAAAGTTAAAGTTAAAGTTAAAGTTAAAGTTAAAGTTAAAGTTAAAGTTAAAGTTAAAGTTAAAGTTAAAGTTAAAGTTAAAGTTAAAGTTAAAAGTTAAAGTTAAAGTTAAAGTTAATGTTTAAGAATAAAGGTGTATAGTTAAAGTTAAAGTTAAATGTTTAAGTTAAAGTTAAATTTAAAGTGTAAGTTAAGGTTAAATTTAAAGTTAAAGTTGTAAAGTTAAAGTTAATAGTTAAAGTTTAGTTAATAGTTAAAGTTAAAGTTAAAGGTAAAGTTATAAGTTAAAGTTAAAGATTAAGTTAAAGTTAAAGTTAAAGTTATAGTTAAAGTTAAAGTTAAAGTTAAAGTTAAATGTAAAGTTAAAGTTAAAGTTTTAAGTTAAAGTTAAAGTTAAAGTTAAAGTTAAAGTTAGTATAAGTTAAAGTTTTAAAGTTTAAGTTAAGTGTGTTAATGTTAAAGGTAAAGTTAAAGTTAAAAAGTATTTTTGTATTTAAAGTTAAAGTATTAAAGTTAAAGTTAAAGTTAAAGTTTAAGATTAAAATTAAAGTTAAAATGTTAAAGTTTTAAAGTTAAAGTTAAAGTTAAAGTTAAAGTTAAAGTTAAAGTTAAAGTTAAAGTTAAAGTTAAAGTTAAAGTTAAAGTTAAAGTTAAAGTTAAAGTTAAAGTTAAAGTTTAAAGTTTAAAGTTAAAGTTAAAGTTAAAGTTAAAGTTAAAGTTAAAGTTAAAGTTAAAGTTAAAGTTAAAGTTAAAGTTAAAGTTAAAGTTTAAAGTTAAAGTTAAAGTTAAAGTTAAAGTTAAAGTTAAAGTTAAATTTAAAGTTAAAGTTAAAGTTAAAGTTAAAGTTAAAGTTAAAGTTAAAGTTAAAGTTAAAGTGTAAGTTAAAGTTAAAGTTTAAAGTTAAAGTTAAAGTTAAAGTTTAAAGTTAAAGTTAAAGTTAAAGTTAAAGTTAAAGTTAAATTTAAAGTTTAAGTTAAAGTTAAAAGTTAAAGTTAAAGTTAAAGTTAAAGTTAAAGTTAAAGTTAAAGTTAAAGTTAAAGTTAAAGTTAAAGTTTAAAGTTTAAAGTTAAAGTTAAAGTTAAATTATAAAGTTTAAGTTAAAGTTAAAGTTAAAGTTAAAGTTTAAAGTTAAAGTTAAAGTTAAAGTTAAAGTTAAAGTTAAAGTTAAAGTTAAAGTTAAAGTTAAAGTTAAATTTAAAGTTAAAGTTAAAGTTAAAAGTTAAAGTTAAAGTTAAAGTTAAAGTTAAAGTTAAAGTTAAAGTTAAAGTTAAAGTTAAAGTTAAAGTTAAAGTTAAAGTTAAAGTTTAAGTTAAAGTTAAAGTTAAAGTTAAAGTTAAAGTTAAAGTTAAAGTTAAATTTAAAGTTAAAGTTAAAGTTAAAATTAAAGTTAAAGAGTTTAAAGTTAAAGTTAAAGTTAAAGTTAAAGTTAAAGTTAAAGTTAAAGTTAAAGTTAAAGTTAAAGTTAAATTTAAAGTTAAAGTTAAAATTTTAAAGTTAAAGTTAAAGTTAAAGTTAAAGTTAAAGTTAAAGTTAAAGTTAAATTTAAAGTTAAAGTTAAAGTTAAAGTTAAAGTTAAAGTTAAAGTTAAATTTAAAGTTAAAGTTAAAGTTAAATTAAGTTAAAGTTAAAAGTTAAAGTTAAAGTGTAAAGTTTAAAAGTTAAAGTTAAAGTTAAGTTTAAAGTTAAAAGTTAAATTTAAAGAATTAAAGTTAAATTATAAAGTTTTTTAAAGTTAAAGTTAAAGTTAAAGTTAAAGTTAAAGTTAAATTTAAAGTTAAAGTTAAAGTTAAAGTTAAAGTTAAAGTTAAAGTTAAAGTTAAAGTTAAAGTTAAAGTTAAAGTTAAAGTTAAAGTTAAAGTTAAAGTTAAAGTTAAAGTTAAAGTTAAAGTTAAAGTTAAAGTTAAAGTTAAAGTTAAAGTTAAAGTTTAAGTTAAAGTTAAAGTTAAAGTTAAAGTTAAAGTTAAAGTTAAAGTTAAAGTTAAAGTTAAAGTTAAAGTTAAAGTTTAAAGTTAAAGTTAAAGTTAAAGTTAAAGTTATTAAGTTAAAGTTAAAGTTAAAGTTAAAGTTAAAAGTTAAAGTTAAAGTTAAAGTTAAGAAGTTAAAGTTAAAGTTAAAGTTAAAGTTAAAGTTAAAGTTAAAGTTAAAGTTAAAGTTAAAGTTAAAAAATTACAGTTAAAGTTAAAGTTAAAGTTTAAAGTTAAAGTTAAGTTTAAAGTTAAAGTTAAAGTTAAAGTTAAAGTTAAAGTTAAAGTTAAAGTTAAAGTTAAAGTTAAAGTTAAAGTTTTAAGTTAAAGTTAAAGTTAAAGTTAAAGTTAAAGTTAAAGTTAAAGTTAAAGTTAAAGTTAAAGTTAAAGTTAAAGTTAAAGTTAAAGTTAAAGTTAAAGTTAAAGTTAAAGTTAAAGTTAAAGTTAAAGTTAAAGTTAAAGTTAAAGTTAAAGTTAAAGTTAAAGTTAAAGTTAAAAGTTAAAGTTAAAGTTAAAGTTAAAGTTAAAGTTAAAGTTAAAGTTAAAGTTAAAGTTAAAGTTAAAGTTAAAAGTTAAAGTTAAAGTTAAAGTTAAAGTTAAAGTTAAAGTTAAAGTTAAAGTTTAAAGTTAAAGTTAAAGTTAAAGTTAAAGTTAAAGTTTAAAGTTAAAGTTAAAGTTAAAGTTAAAGTTAAAGTTAAAGTTAAAGTTAAAGTTAAAGTTAAAGTTAAAGTTAAAGTTTAAAGTTAAAGTTAAAGTTAAAGTTAAAGTTAAAGTTTAAAGTTAAAGTTTAGTTAAAGTTAAAGTTAAAGTTAAAGTTAAAGTTAAAGTTAAAGTTAAAGTTAAAGTTAAAGTTAAAGTTAAAGTTAAAGTTAAAGTTAAAGTTAAAGTTAAAGTTAAAGTTAAAGTTAAAGTTAAAGTTAAAGTTAAATTTAAAGTTAAAGTTAAAGTTAAAGTTAAAGTTAAAGTTAAAGTTAAAGTTAAAGTTAAAGTTAAAGTTAAAGTTAAAGTTAAAGTTTAAAGTTAAAGTTAAAGTTAAATTTAAAGTTAAAGTTAAAGTTAAAGTTAAAGTTAAAGTTAAAGTTAAAGTTAAAGTTAAAGTTAAAGTTAAAGTTAAAGTTAAAGTTA
>NW_025408547.1:15000-119024 GCF_018350175.1 Felis catus
GCACTGGGTTCACTGGATATGCAGTGCAGCAAGCACTGGCTTCAATGGAGGGTGCAGTGCTTTGGGCACTGTGTTCACTGGAGGGTGCACTGCCGTGGGCACTGGATTCACTGCAGACTACAGTGCCACAGGCACTGGGTTCAGTGGTGAGTGCCGTGCCGCTGGCACTGGGTTCACTGGAGGGTGCAGTGTCACGGGCACTGGGTTCACTGGGTGGTGCAGTGCCCCGCTCACTGGTTTCACTGCGGAATGCAGTGCCGCCGGCGCTGGGTTCACTGGAGGGTGCAGTTCCTTGGGCACTGGGTTCAGTGGAGGGTCCAGTGCGGCGGGCACTGGGTACACTGTAGACTGCCGTGCCGCTGGCACTGGGTTCACTGCAGACTGCAATGCCGCGGGCACTGGGTTCCCTGGAGAGTGCAGTGCTGTGGGCACTGGTTTCACTGTGAAATGCAGTGATGCCGGCACTGGGTTCACTGGAGGGTGCAGTTCCATGGGCACTGGGTTCAGTGGAGGGTCCAGTGCGGCGGGCACTGGGTACACTGTAGACTGCCGTGCCGCTGGCACTGGGTTCACTGCAGACTGCAATGCCGCGGGCACTGGGTTCCCTGGAGAGTGCAGTGCCATGGGCACTGGGTTCAGTCGAGGGTCCAGTGCCGCGGGCACTGGGTACACTGCAGACTGCAGTGCCTCTGGCACTGGGTTCACTGCAGACTGCAGTGCTGCGGGCACTGGTTTCACTGTGAAATGCAGTGACGCGGCACTGGGTTCACTGCAGGGTGCAGTGCCGTGGGCACTGGGTTCAGTGGAGGGTCCAGTGCCGCGGGCACTGTGTACACTGCAGACTACAGTCCCGCTTGCACTGGGTTCACTGCAGACTGCAGTGCCACGGGCACTGGGTTCACTGCAGACTGCAATGCCGCTGGCACTGGGTTCCCTGGAGAGTGCAGTGTCACTGGCACTGGCTTATCTGGATGGTGCAGTGCCGCGGACACTGGGTTCACTGCGGAATGCAGTGCCGCGGGCACTGTGTTCACGGGAGGGTTCAGTGTCATGGGCACTGGGTTCACTGGAGACTGTAGTGCTGTGGCACTAGTTTCGCTGCATGCTGCAGTGCCAGGAGACGTGGGTTCACTGGAGGGTGCAATGTCTCGGGCACATGGTTCATTGCGGAATGCAGTGCCGAGGGTACTGGGTTCACTGGAGGGTGCAGTGCTGCGGGCATTTTGTTCACTGGAGGGTGCAGTGCCGCGGGCACTGGGTTCACTGGAGGGTGCAGTGTCTCGGGCACTGGGTTCACTGGAGGGTGCAGTGCCGCGGGCACTGGGTTCACTTCAGACTGCAGTGCCACGGGTACTGGGTTCACTACAGGCTGCAGTGCCGCTGGCATTAGGTTCACTGGAGGGTGCAGTGCCACGGGCACTGGGTTCACTGGAGGGTCCAGTGCCACGGGCACTGCGTTCACTGCAGACTGTAGTGCCACGGGCACTGGGTTCACTGCAGGCTGAAGTGCCGCTCACACTGGGTTCACTGGAGGGTGCAATGTCACAGGCACTGGGTTCACTGGAGGCTGCAGTGCTGTGGCACTAGGTTCACTGCATGCTGCCCTGCCAGGGGAAATGGGTTCACTGGAGGGTGCAGTGCTTCGGGCACAGGGTTCAGCGGAATGCAGTGCCGCGGGCACTGGATTCACTGTTGTGTACAGTGCCGCTGGCACTGGGTTCACTGGGTGGTGCAGTGCCGCGGGCACTGGGTTCACTGGAGGGTGCAGTGCCGCGGGCACTGGGTCAATGCAGATTGCAGTGCCACAGGCACTGGGTTCACTGCAGGCTGCAGTGCCGCAGGCACTAGGTTCCCTGCAGGCTGCAGTGCCAATGGCACTGGGTTCAATGGAGGGTGCAGAGTCACGGGTACTGGGTTCACTAGAGGATGCCGTGCTGTCGGACTAGGTTCACTGCATGCTGCACTGCCAGGGGAACTGGGTTCAGTGGAGGGTGCAGTGACTCGGGCACAGGGTTCACTGCAGAATGCAGTGCAGCTGACACTGATTTCAGTGGAGGGTGCAGTGCCTCAGACACAGCGTTCACTGGAGTGTGCAGTGCTGCGGGAACTGGTTTCACTGGAGGGTGCAGTGCCACGGGCAATGGGTTCACTGCACGCTACAGTGCTGCTGGCACTTGGTTCCCTGGAGGGTGCAGTGCCTCGGGCACAGTGTTCACTGCGGAATGCAGTACCGCGGGCCCTGGGTTCACTGGAGGGTGCAGTGTCGCGGGCACTGGGTTCACTGCAGACTGCAGTGCCACGGTAATTGGGTTCATTGCAGGCTGCATTGCCGCTGGCACTGGGTTCACAGGAGGGTGCAGTGCTGCTGGCACTGTGTTCACGGGAGGGTGCAGTGTCATGGGCACTGGGTTCACTGGAGACTGAAGTGCTGTGGCACTAGTTACACTGCATGCTGCAATGCCAGGGGACTTGGGTTCACTGGAGGGTGCAGTGGGGCGAGCACTGGGTTCACTGGAGGTGCCAGTGGCATGGGCACTGGGTTCACTGGAGGCTGCAGTGCTGTGTCACTAGGTTCACTTCACGCTGCAGTGCCAGGGGAACTGGGTTCACTAGAGGTGCAGTACCTTGGGCACTGGGTTCACTGGAGGGTGCAGTGCCGCGGGCACTAGGTTCACTGGAGGGTGCAGTGCCGCGGGCACTGGGTTCACTGCAGGCTGCAGTGCCGCTCACACTTGGTTCATTGGAGGGTGCAGTGTCATGGGCACTGGGTTCACTGGAGGCTTTAGTACTGTGGCACTAGGTTCACTGCATGCTGCCCTGCCTGGGGAACTGGGTTCACTAGAGGGTGCAGTGCCTCGGGCACTGGGTTCACGGGAGAGTGCAGTGCCCCGGGCACTGGGTTCACGGGAGGGTGCAGTGCCGTGGGCACTGCGTTCACTGCAGACTGCAGTGCCACGGGCACTGGGTTCACTGCAGGCTAAAGTGCCGCTCACACTGGGTTCACTGGAGGGTGCAGTGTTACAGTCCCTGGGTTCACTGGAGTCTGCAGTGCTGTGGCACTAGGTTCACTGCATGCTGCCTTGCCAGGGGAACTGGGTTCACTGGAAGGTGCAGTGCTTCGGGCACAGGGTTCAGCGGAATGCAGTGCCGCAGGCACTGGGGTCACTGGGGGGTGCAGTGCCACTGGCACTGGGTTCAATGGAGGGTGCACTGTCGCAGGCACTGGGTTCACTGCAGGCTGCAGTGCCGCTCGCACTGGGGTCATTGGAGGGTGCAGTGTCATGGACACTGGGTCCACTGGAGGCTGCAGTACTGTGGCACTAGGTTCACTGCATGCTGCAATGCCAGGGGAACTGGGTTCACAGGAGGGTGCAGTGCCTCGGGCACAGGGTTCACTGGAGGGTGACGTGCCGCGGTCACTGGGTTTACTGAAGGGCGCAGTGCCTCGGGCACTGGGTTCACTGGAGGGTGCAGACTGTGGGCACTGGGTTCACTGGATGGTGCAGTGCAGGAAGCACTAGGTTCACTGGAGGGTGCAGTGCTGCGTGCACTGGATTCACTGCATACTACAGTGCCACAGGCAGTGGGTTCATTGGAGGGTGCAGTGCCGCTGCAGTGGGTTCACTGGAGGGTGCAGTGCCACGGGCACTGGGGTCACTGGAGGGTGCAGTGCTGTGGCCCTAGGTTCACTGCATACTGCAGTGCCAGTGGAACTGGGTTCACAGGAGGGTGCAGTGCCGCGGGCATGGATTCACTGCAGACTACAGTCTCTCAGGCACTGGGTTCACTGTATGGTGCATTGCCGCTGGCACTGGGTTCATTGGTGGGTGCAGTGTGGCGGACACTGGATTCACGGGAGGGTGCATTGCCACGGGCACTGGGTTCACTGCGGGATGCAGTGCCACGGGCACTAGGTTCACTGGAGGCTGCAGTGTTGTGTCACTAGATTCACTGCATGCTGCATTGCCAGGAGAACTGGGTTCACTAGGGGTGCAGTGCCTTGGGCACTGGGTTCACTGGAGGGTGCAGTGCCATGTGCACTGGGTTCACTGCAGACTGCAGTGCCATGCGTACTGGGTTCACTGCAGGCTGCAGTGCCGTTGGCACTGGGTTCACTGGAGGGTGCAGTGCCGCGGGCACTGGGTTCACTGCAGACTGCAGTGCCATGGGTACTGGGTTCACTGCAGGCTGCAGTGCCGTTGGCACTGGGTTCACTGGAGGGTGCAGTGCCGCGGGCACTGGGTTCACTGCAGACTGCAGTGTCACGGACACTCTTTTCACTGCAGACTACAGTGCCGCTGGCACTTGGTTCACTAGAGGGTGCAATGTCATGGGCACTGGGTTCACTGGAGACTGAAGTGCTGTGGCACTAGTTTCGCTGCATGCTGCAGTGCCAGGGGACGTGGGTTCACTGGAGGGTGCAGTGACTCGGGCACATGGTTCATTGCGGAATGCAATGCCGAGGGTACTGGGTTCACTGGAGGGTGCAGTGCCGCGGGCACTGGGTTCACTGGAGGGTGCAGTGCCGCGGGCACTGGGTTCACTGGAGGGTGCAGTGCCACGGGCACTGGGTTCACTGCAGACTGCAGTGCCGCTGGAACTGGGTTCACTGCAGACTGCAGTGTCGCGGTCACTTGATTCACTGCAGACTGCAATTTCGCTGGCACGGGTTCCCTGGAGAGTGCAGTGTCACTGGCACTTGGTTTTCTAGATAGTGCAGTGCCGCGGGCACTGGGTTCACTGTTGAATGCAGTGCCGCGGGCACTGGGTTCACTGGAATGTGCAGTGCCGTGGGCAATGGATTCACTGCAGGCTGCAGTGCCGCTGGCACTGGGTTCACTGGAGGGTGTAGTGTCACGGGCACTGGTTTCACTGGAGGCTGAAGGGTAGGCACTAGGTTCACTTCATGCTCCAGTTCCAGGGGAACTGGGATCACTGGAGGATGCAGTTACTTGGCCACAGGGTTCTCTGTGGAATGCAGTGCCGTGGGCACTGGGTTCACTGGAGGGTGCAGTGCCTTGGGTGCTGGATTCACTGGAGGGTGCAGTGATGCAGGCACTGGGTTCACTGCAAACTGCAGTGCCACAGGCACTCGGTTCATTGCAGGGTGCAGTGCCGCTGGCACTGGGTTCACTGGAGGGTGTAGTGTCACGGGCACTGGTTTCACTGGAGGCTGAAGGGTAGGCACTAGGTTCACTTCATGCTCCAGTTCCAGGGGAACTGGGATCACTGGAGGATGCAGTTCCTTGGCCACAGGGTTCTCTGTGGAATGCAGTGCCGTGGGCACTGGGTTCACTGGAGGGTGCAGTGCCTTGGGTGCTGGATTCACTGGAGGGTGCAGTGATGCAGGCACTGGGTTCACTGCAAACTGCAGTGCCACAGGCACTGGGTTCACTGCAGGGTGCAGTGCCGCTGCCACTGGGTTCAATGGAGGGTGCAGTGTCACGGGTACTGGGTTCACTGGAGGCTGCCATGCTTTGGGACTAGGTTCACTGCATGCTGCACTGCCAGGGGAACTGGGTTCAGTGGAGGGTGCAGTGACACGGGCACAGGGTTCACTGCGGAATGCAGTGCTGTGGACACTGATTTCACTGGAGGGTGCTGTGCCTCAGGCACAGGGTTCACTGGAGTGTGCAGTGCTGTGGGCACTGTGTTCACTGGAGGGTGCAGTGCCATGGGCACTGGGTTCACTGGAGGGTGCAGTGCCATGGGCACTGGGTTCACTTGAGGATGCAGTGCGTCTGGCAGTGGGTTCACTGGAGGCTGCATTGCCTCGAGCACTGGGTTCACTGGAGGCTACCATGCCGCAGGAACCGGGTTCCCTGCAGACTGCAGTGCCACAGGCACTGTGTTCATTGGAGGCTCCAGGGCCGCGGGCACTGTGTTCACTGGAGGATGCAGTACTGCGGGCACTGGGTTCCCTGGCGGATGCAGTGCCACGGGCACCGGGTTCCTTGGAGGATTCAGTGCCACGGGCACTGGGTTCACTATATGCTCCTGTGCCGCTAACAATGGGTTCCCTGGAGAATCCAGTGCTGTGGCCCTGGATTCACTGGAGGATGCAGCACCATGTGCACTGGGTTCACTGGAGGCTGCAATGCTGCTGGCAGTGAGTTCACTGGATGCTGCAGTACTGCGGGCAGTGGTTTCACTGGAGGCTCCAGTGCCTCGGGTACTGGGTTCATTGGATGATGCAGTGTCGCAGGCACTGTGTTAACCGGAAGATGCACCTCCTTGGGCATTGGTTTCACTGTAGGCTTCAGTGCCTCGGGCTGAGGGTTCACTGTTAGCAGCAGTGGTGGCGCAGTGGGTGTCCTGCAAGCAGAAGTGCTTCGGGGAGTGGATTCAATGTCAGTTTCAGTACATTGGACAATGGGTTCATTGGAGGCGGCAGGGCCTCGGGCACTGGGTGCACTGGAGGATCCATTGCCGCAGGCATTGGGTTCACAGTAGGATGCAGTGTCGAGGGCACTGGGTTCTCTGGAGGCTGCAGTGCCACCGGCAGTGTGTTCACTGGATCTCCAGGGCTGTGGGCCCTGGTTTCACTGGAGGATGTAGTGCCGCCGGCATTGGGTTCACTGGAGGATGCAGTATCGAGGGCACTGTTTTCACTGGAGGCTCCTGTGCCACAGGCACTACGTTCACTGGAGGACTCTATGTCCCAGTCACTGGGTTCACTGGAAGCTGCCGTGTCACGGTCACTTGGTTCACTGGAGTCTCCAGTGCCGCGGGCACTGGGTTCACTGGATGATGTAGTGCCGCAGGCACTGTGTTCACTGGAGGATGCACCGTCCCGGGCCCTGGGTTCACTGTAGCCTCCAGTGCCGCGGGCATTAGGTTCACTGGATGATGCAGTGTCACGGGCCTTGTTTTCACTGGAGTGCCGACATCAGGCACTGAGATTGACGACTGCAGTCACTCGGAGTCACTGCAGACACTGAGTGTGACTTTGACTTCAGTCACTGGGAGTGGCTATGACATCAGCCACTGGGAGTAACTTGACTTCAGTCAGTGGTAGTGACATCAGGATTGACTTCAGTCACTGGGAGTTACTTCGAGAGTGACTTCCGTCAGTGGGAGTGACTTCAGTCATTGGGGATGAGTGACTTCAGTCACTGGGCATGACCTCAGGCACTGGGTATGCCTGTGCCCTTCAGGCAGGGGGCTAGCCTTCAGGCACAGGGTGAGAATTCAGGCGAGGGGCGTGCCTTCAGGCAAGGGGCGTGCCTTCAGGCACTGGGTGGGGCTTCATGCATGGGGCAAGGCTTCAGGCACGGGGCTTGCTTTCAGGTGCTTGGCTTACCTTCAGGCACAGGGCTTGCCTTCAGTCAAGGGGCTTGAGTACAGGCACCTGGAGCTGTTTCAGGCAAGAGGCATGCCTTCAGGAACAAGGCGCGGCTTCAGGCGCAGGGAGCATTTTCAGGCACGGGGCACACCTTCAACCATGGGGCTTGTCTCAGGCACTGGGAGCACCTTCAGGTACGGTGAGCGTCCTTATGCACAGGGTGCGACTTCAGGCACGGGGAGCCTCTGTGCTCTTCGGGCACAGGGTGCGCCAAGAGGCACTGGGCTCGCCATCAGGCACAGGGTGAACTCAGGCAAAGGGTGCGCCGTCACCCATGGGGTGCACCCTCAGGGAGTGCCTGTGCCTTTCAGGCAACGGGAGTGCCTTCAGGAACAGGGTGTGCCTTCAGGCATGTTGAGTGGCTTCAGCAACTGGAGGCCTGTGTTGCGAGCACTGGGCCCTGGAGGCTCCGTGCTGTGAGCACTGGGGACTGGAGGCTCCGTGCTGTGAGCACTGGGGACTGGAGGCTCCGTGCTGTGAGCACTGAGGCCTGGAGGCTCTGTGCTTCGAGTACGGAGCCTGGAGGCTCCTTGGAATTCTGCGTCTCCCTCTCTCTGTCCTTTTCCTGCAGTTCCTTCAGGCAGTGGGAGTGCTGACTTCAGGGACTGGCAATGCAGACTTCAGGCACTGGGATTGACGACTTCAGTCACTGGGAGTGACAACTGCAGTCACTAGGAGTAACTGCAGACACTGAGTGTGACTTTGGCTTCAGTCATGGGAGTGACTGTGACATCAATCACTGGGAATGACTGACTTCAGTCCCTGGGAGTGACGTCAGGAGTGACTTCGGGAGTGACTTCTGTCACGGGGAGTGACTTCAAGAGGGACTACCTTCACTGAGTGTGAGTTGGCAAGGGACTTCTGTTTCTGGGAGTGACTTTGCGAGTGACTTCCCTCACGGGGAGTGACTTTGGGAGAGACTTCCCTCTCTGGGAGTGACTTTGGGAGTAACTTTATCTACTGGGAGTGACTTTGACTTTAGTCACTGGGAGTGACTTTGGGAGTGTCTTCATTCACTGGGCAAGACTTCAGTCATTGGGAGTCACTGACTTCAATCCTTGGACATGTCCACAGGCACTGGGCATGCCTGTGCCCTTCAGGCAGGGGGCTAGCCTTCAGGCACAGGGTGAGAAATCAGGCATGGGGCAAGCCTTCAGGCATGGAGCATGCCTTCAGGCAAGGGTTGTGCCTCCAGGCACTGGGCGGGGCTTCATGCAAGGGGCAAGGCTTCAGGCACAGGGCTTGCCTCAGGAAAAGGGCTTGAGTACAGGCACCTGGAGCTGTTTCAGGCAAGAGGCATGCCTTCAGGAACAGGGAGCAGCTTCAGGCACAGGGAGCATCTTTAGGCACGTGGCACACCTTCAACCATGGGGCTTGTCATCAGGCACTGGGAGCACCTTCAGGTACAGCGAGTGGATTCATGCACAGGGCGCAACTTAAGGCACAGGGGGAGTCTCTGCTATAGGCACGGGGCGCCCTCTGGCGAGGGGTGCGCTGTCAGGCATGGTATGCGCCTCAGGGAGTGCCTGTGCCCTTCATTCAAGGGGAGCGCCTTCAGGCATGGAACATGCCTTCAGGCACAGGGTGTGCCTTCAGGCACTGTGTGAGGCATTATGCATGGGGCGCTGCCTCAGTCAAGGGGCTTGCTTTCAGGCAGTGGGCTTGCCTACAGGCATACAGAGCTCTATCAGGCATGGGTCATGTCTTCTGGAATAGGGAGTGGCTTCAGGCACAGGGAGCATCTTCAGGCAAGGGGTGCACCTTCAGCCATGGGGCTTGTCTTCAGGTACTGGGAGCGCCTTCAGGCACAGG
Source organism: Felis catus (assembly GCF_018350175.1). Taxonomy (NCBI): domain Eukaryota; kingdom Metazoa; phylum Chordata; class Mammalia; order Carnivora; family Felidae; genus Felis; species Felis catus. The sequence continues at coordinate 24,158 of NW_025408547.1, forward strand.
GAGCAGCTTCATGCAAGGGGCGTACCTTCAGGCAAGGGGAGCATCTGTGCTCTTCAGGCATGGGGCACGCAGTCAGGCATGGGGCGAACCATCAGGCATAGGGAGTGGCTTCAGGCATGGTGCATGGCTTCAGGCATGGGGCGCGGCTTCAGGCAAGAGGAGGTCCTGTGCCATTCAGACAAGGGGAGTACCTGTCACACTCAGGCACGGAATGCCCCATCCTGCAGGGGAGCTCAGTCAGACTCAGGGCATGCCTTAAGGCATGGGTATGCCTTTAGAGAGTGCTGGTGACTTTCAGGCAAGGGGAGTGCCTTCAGGCATTGGAGGCTCTGTCCTGTGAGCACAGAGCCTGGGGTTTCTGTGCTGGGAGTACAGAGCCTGGAGGGGCTTCTTGGGATTCTATGTCTCCCTCTCTGTCCTTCCCCAGGAGGCTCTGTGGTGAGAGCACAGAGCCTGGAGCCTGATTGGGATTCTGTGTCTCCCTCTCACTCTGTCCTTCCCCTGGAGTGTCTTCAGGCACTGGGAGTGCCAATTTCACGCACTGGGAGTGATGACTGCAGTCCCTGTGAGTGGAGATTCCAGTCACTGGGAGTGACTGCAGACACTGAGAATGACTTTGACTTCAGTCTCTGGGAGTGACTGTGACATCAGTCACTGGGAATGACTTTGACTTCAGTCACTGGGAGTGACTTTGAGAGTGACTTCAGTCACTGGGAATGACTTCGAGAGGGACTTCCCTCACTGGTAGTGACTTCGGGCATGACTTCTGTCACTGGGAGTGACATCTGGAGTGCCTTCCATCACTTGCAGTCACTTCGGGAGTGACTATCATCACTGGGAGTGATTTCAAGAGGGACTTCCCTCACTGGGAGTGACTTCAGGCATGACTTCTGTCCCTGGGAGTGATATCTGGAGTGACTTCCCTCACTGGCAGTCACTTAGGGAGTGACTTTCATCACTGGAAGTGACTTCGGGAGAGACTTCCGTCACTGGGAGTGACTTTGGGATGACTTCCTTCACTGGGAGTGACTTTGTCTTCAGTCACTGGGAGTGACTTTGACTTCATTCCCTGGGATTGACTTTGGGAGTGACTTCATTCACTGGGCATGACTTCAGACATTGGGAGTGACTGACTTCAGTCACTGGGAATGCCTTCAGTCACTGGGCATGCCTAACCCTTCATGCAAGGGGAGAGCCTTCAGGCATGGGGCGAGCCTTCAGGCAGGGGGAGCCTTCAGGCCAGGGGCGAGCCTGCAGGCATTAGACCTGCCTTCAGGCATGGGACATGGCTTCATGCTCGGGGCATGGCTTTAGGCAAGGGGCTTGCCTTCAGGTAAGGGGCTTGTTTTTAGGCATGGGGCATGCCTTCAGGCCCTGGGCATGCCTTCAGGCACAGGGAGCGGCTTCAGGCAAGGGGCTTGCCTTCAGGCACAGAGCTTGTCTTCAGGCACAGGGATCAGCTTCAGGCTAGGGGCGTGCCTTCAGGTACTGGGAGCATCTGTGCCCTTCAGGACACTTTCCATGGAAAGTAACGCTGCACCACTTCTGGCCCCACATGTGTGTGGTCATATCAGATTTAGGAATTTTGTCCTCATCGAGAGAGAGAGAAAGAGTCTTAGCTAGTGTTTGGGTTTGGGCCAGGGACTTAGATAGGGCTGAATGGACAGGAGACCCGTGATCACCCTGGAAAGCTGAAGTGAGGGCCCATGCACTAATGCGTGTAAGGTTTAGGATTATGGTAAGAGTTGGTGTGAACTTTAGGTTGAGGGGTATGGTGCGGGTCAAGGTTACTGTTAGGTTTAGGTCCCAGGAGGTTCTAGGCATTGAACCCCTAGCAGTGCAGTGGTCTCCACATAGGGTTGAATGGAGACTGCATGAAAGCCTCTAGTTCAGACTTTGTCTTTCCATGCCAGAGCCAGCCTCCCGTGTGTGCCACTCTTCAGTTGGGCCTCAGCACCCTCCCTGTGCAACTCCATGCCGGCAGTGGAATTGACAAGATGATGTTCCAATTCCATACCGAATAATACTTCAGGGGTCTGGGCCCTATGGGCGTGGTGTTCTCAGAATTACGAACTCGATCCCCATTGGGAGAGAGTCATCGCTAAGGTTAGGGTATGTTCCAGCGACATAAGCACGGCTGAAGCGACACCAGTCCGTTGAGCTACATAAGGGGCTGAATAGGGCACATGCACAGTTGCAGGTCAGATGTAGGGTTACGGTTAGAGTTGGTGAGGTTGGTGTGTATAGTTATGTTCATTGTTATAGTTCTGTTCATAGTTATGTTCATGGTGAGGTTGGTGTGTATAGTTATGTTCATTATTGGGTTTGGGGTTAAGTCCTAGGTGGCTCCTAGCGATAAGCCAACAGCAATGCAGTGATCTTCCCGGAGGGCTCAGTGGAGGGCATATTGCAGGTCGTCGGTCATGCTTAGTCTTTGTTTGCCAGGGCAAGCCTCCATCGTGGGCCATTCTTTGAGCCTCAGTAACCACTTCTGCAGCAACATCTGGGCTTTGGATATTACATAGTGATATTCCACATTCCATGCCGAGTAATACTCCTCATCCTCTGGACTCCATGTGTGTGGTATCCTCAGACTAAAGAATTGGGTCGCCATCAGGAGAGAGCCTTAGTTTGAGTTAGGGTTTGCTTCAAGGCCATAAGCAGCGCTGAAGCAACACTACTCACGTTATCTACATGGGGTGTTGGATGAGGGACCATGCGCATGTGAGGGCTGGTGTAGGATTAGCGTTAGAGTTGAAATGAGGTTTAGGTTGAGGAGTACTGTGAGGGTCACGGTTAGGGTTAGGGTCCAGGAGGCCCTAGGTGCTGAAACCCAAGCAGTGCAGTGATCTCCCTGGAGGGCTGAGGGAGGTCCCATTGGAGAGTGCCAGCCAGGCTTAGTCTTTAGGGGCTAGGGTCAGCCTTGGATATGGACCACACTTTGGTTGGGCCTCAGCAACCCCCTTGTGCAGCTCCCTCTGGGCTTTGGAAATTACCTGGTCATGTTCCACGTTCCATGCCGAGGAATCCGGCTCCTTTTCTGAACCCCACGTGTGTGGTTTGCACAGAAGTAAGTACTGGGTCACCATGGGGAGACAGCCTAAAATGGAGTTCGGGTTCGGTCCAGGGACGTAAGCAGGGCCGAAGCGACAGCAGTCCCGTGATCTCCCTGGAGGGCTGAAGTGAGGGTCCCTCCGAGGGTGTAGGTCAGTTGTAGGTTATGTTTAGGTGTGATGTTTAGGTTGAGGGGTACTTTGAAGGTCATGGTTATTGTTAGGTTTTATGAGGCTCTAGGTGCAACAACCCCAGGAAGGATGTGGTCTCCAAGAGAGGCTGAGTGGATCCCACATGGGATTGTGCTGATCAGGCTTTGTCTTTGAGTGCCCAATCAAGCCTCTTGTGTGAGTCACTCTTCAGTTGGGCCTCAGGAACCCCCTTGTGCAGCTACTTGTGGGTAGTGGAAATGACACGATTATGCTCCAAGATCCATGCCGAGGAATCCTGCAAAGCTTTGGGCCCCATGTGTGTGGTCTCTCAAGTTAGGCATTGGATCCCCATCGGTATTCAGCCACAACTAGGGTTAGGGTTCGGTCCAGGGAGGTAAGCAAGGCCGAAGCAATAGCAACCCCGTTACCTACATGGAGGTTTGAATGAGGGCCCATGCGTGGGTGAGGGTCCGGTGTAGGGTGTCAGGTGAAGCCTTAGAGCTGGGGTGAGATTGAGGTTGAGGAGTATGTTGATGGTCACGTTTACAGTTTGGGTTAGGTTCCAGGAGGTACGAGGTGCTGTACCCCAAGGAGACCAGTGGTCTCACTGGAGGAATCAGTGGAGGGCAAATGGTAGGTTGCCCTCAGGCTTAGTCTTTGGGTGCCGAAGCCAGCATCAGTTGTGGGGCAATCTTCGCATGGGCCTCAGCAAACCCTTTGTGCAGCTTCCTCTGGGCTTTGGAAATTACCTGTCGATGTTCCACGTTCCATGCGAGTAACGCTGCAGTGCTTCTGGGCCCCATATGCATGGTGACTGAGACTTAGGAATTTGTTCCTCAATGAGAGAGAGCCATTACTAGGGTTAGGTATCGGCCCAGGGATGTAGATAGGGCCAAATCCACATGAGTCCGTGATCGTTCTGGAGGACTCCATAGGGCCCATGCTTGGGTGTGGGTCATGTGTAGGGTTAGCGTTAGAGTTGGTGTGAAGTTTAGGTTGAGGTGTATGGTGAGGGTCAAGTTTAGTGTTAGGGTTAGGTCCCAGGAGGTTCCAGGCAGTGAACGCCTAGCAGTGCAGTGGTCTCCACAGAGGGCTGAGTGGAAGCTGCACGCAAGTCTACAGTTAAGACTAATTCTTTGCATGCCAGGGCAGCATCCTATGTGTGACACTCTTCAGTTGGGCCTCAGCAACCTCTTTGTGCAGCTCCATCCCAGCAGTGCAAATGAAATGATGATGTTCCAATTCCATCCTGAAGTATACTGCAGGGGTTTGGACCCTATGTGCATGGTGTTCTCAGAGTTAGGAACTGTATCCCCATTGGGGGAGAGCCATAGCTAGGGTCAGGATTCGGTCCAGGGACATAAGCAGGGCCGAGGTGACACCAGTCCCATTATCTACATGGAGGGCTGTATGAGAGCCCATGCAGGGGTGCAGATCAGGTGTAGCGTTACCTTTAGAGTTGGGGTGAGGTTGAGGATGATGTGTATGGTTCTGGTCAATATAATGGTTAGGTTTTGTCCCAGGTCCCCCAGACGCTGAAGCACCAGCAGTGCTGGTCTTCCTGGAGGGTTCAGTGGTGAGCACATGGGAGGGTGTAGGTCATGCTTAGTCTTTGAGAGCCAGGGTGAGCCTGCTTTGTGGGCCACACTTTGGTTGAGCCTCAGGAACTGCTTCGGAAGCAACATCTGGGCTTTGGATATTACATGGTGATATTCCACGTTCCATGCCAAGGAATCCGCCTCTTCTTCTGGAAGGGAGGTATCCTCAGACTTAAGAATCGCGTCACTATCTGGAGAGAGCTTTAGATAGAGTTGGGTTTCAGACCAGGGCCATAAGGGGGGCCACAGCTACCCCATTCCACTTACCTCTATGGGGTGATGAATGATAGCCAGTGTGCAGGTGAGGGTCAGTTGTAGGGTTAGCGTTAGTGTAGGAATGAGTTTGAGGTTCAGGGTATGGTGAGGGTCACGGTTAGTGTTAGGGTTAGGGCCCAAGAAATTCCAGGCGGTGAACCCCTAGCATCGCAGTAGTCTCCATGGAAGGCTGAGTGGTGGCTGCATGGGAGCCTTCAGTTCAGACTTATTCTTTGTGTTTCAAGGCCAGCCTCCTGTGTGTGCCACTATTCATTGGGTCTCAGTAGCCTCCTGGGGCAGCTCCATCCCAGCAGTGGAAACGAAATGATGATGTTCCACTTCCACACCGAATAATACTGTAGGGATTTTGACCTATATTCGTGGTGTTTCAGAATTAGGACCTGGATATCCATTGGGAGAGAACCACGGATAGGGTGAGGTTCTGTTCAGGGACATAAGCAGGGATGAAGAGACACCGGTCCCGTTATCTCCATAAGGGCCTGTATGAGGGCCAATGCATGGGTGAGGGTCAGGTGTAGGGTTAGCATTAGCGTTGGGCTGAGGTATAGTTTGAGTAGTATGGGGAGGGTCACGGTTGGGGCTAGGGCTAGGTTCCAGGAGGCCCAAGGTGCCGAATCCATGGCAGTGTAGTTGTTTCCCTTGGGGACCCAGAGGAGGGTGCATGGGAGGATGCCGGTCATGCTTATTCTTTGGGTGCCAAGGCCAGCCTCTTGTGTGGGCCACTCTTCGGTTGGTCCTCAGCAACCCCCTTGTGCAGGTCCCTCTGGGCTTTGGAAATGACATGGTGATGTTCCCCGTTCCATGCCAAGTAAGCCTGCACCGCATCTGGGGCCCATGTGCGTGGTTTTCTCCGAGTTAGGAATTCGGTCCCCATCAGGAATGAGCCATAGCTAGGGCACGGGTTTGATCCAGGGATGGGACGTAAGCAAGGCCGAAGGAACAACAATCCCTTTACCTCCATGGAGGGCTGAATGAGGGTTCATGCACGGATGTGGGTCACGTGTAGGGTTAGCGTTAGACTTAGGGTGAGGTTCCGATTGAGGAGTATGGAGTGGGTCATGATTAGGGTGAGGGATAACTCCAAGGAGTCCCCAGGTGATGAACCCCATGCAGTGCAGTGGTCTCCTGGGAGGGCTCAGTGGAGGGCACATGGGAGGGTGCTGGTCAGGTTTAGTCTTTGGTTACCAGTGCCAGCCTTGCATGTAGGCCACTTTTGGGCCTCAGCAAGCACTTTGACACCTCCCTCTGGTATTTGGACATGACATGGTGGTGGTCCACGCTCTATGTGGAGTAATCCTGCACCGCTTCTGGGCCACAGGTGCGTGATATTCTCTGCATTAGGAATTGGATCCCCCTCGGGATAGAGAAATAGCTAGGGTTACAGTTAGATCCAGGGACATAAGCAAGGCCAAAGCAACAACAATCCATTTATCTCCAGTGAGTATGAATGAGGGCCATGTGCAGTAGCTGGTCAGGTGTAGGGTTAGTGTTAGAATTGGGGTGAGGTTTAGGTTGAGGATACGGCGAGGATCATGGTGAGGGTTAGGGGTAGGTTCCAGGAGGCGCTTAAGTACAGAAACCTAAGTAGTGCAGTGGTCTCCTAGAGGGTTGAGTGGAGGGTGCAAAGGATGGTGTCATTCCTTCTTAGTCTTAGGGTGTCAAGGCCACCCTTTGGTGTAGGACACTCCATAGTTGGGCCTCAGCAGAGCCCTTGTTCAGCTCCCTCTGAGCTTTGGAAATGACATGGTGATGTTCCAGGTTCCAAGCCGAGTGATTTACACCATGAGCGTGCTGTTGTCAGTCATTGGAATTGGGTTCCCATGAGGAGGGAGACATAGCTAGGGTTAGGGTTCAGTGCAGGGACATCACCAGGCCAGACTGACTCCAGTCTCGTGAATTTCATGGAGGGCTTAAGTGAGAAATCTTGTGAGGGTACGGGTCTGGTATAGAGTTAGTGTGAGAGATAGGTTTAGGTTTAGGTTGAGGGCTAGGTTCAGGGTTCTGGTTAGGGTTGGGGTTAGGTCCCAGGAGGCTCCAGATGCTGAACCCCCAGCAGTGCAGTGGTCTCCCTGAAGTGCTGACTGGAGTACACAATGGATGCTGCGGGTCAGGATTAGTCTTTCAGTTGCCAGGCCAGACAACTCTTTCAGGCCCTCTTCGGGTAAGCCTCAGGAATGCTCTTGGGCACAACGGAGGCTCCTGGACAGGATTAGTCTTTGGGTTCCAAGGCTGGACAAGTGTATTGGACACTCTTTGGGGGAGACCTCAGGAATCCTCTTATGCAGCAGCAGCCGGGCTTTGGAAATGATCTGGTGATGTTCCACGTTCCACACTGAGTGATCCTGCACTGCTTCTCGACCCCATGTGAATTCTATCGTCAGACATTGGGATTGGGTACCCATGGAGAGTGAGTTTTAGCTAGGGTTAGGGTTCAATGCAGGGATGTGGCCAGGGCCAAAGGATTCCAGTCTCGTGATCTCCCTCAAGGGCTGAAGTGAGGGCACATGTGCTGGTGTGGGTCTGGTGTAGAGGTATTGTGAGATATATGGTCAGGTGAGATTGAGGGTTATCATCAGGGTTATGGTTAGGGTTAGGGTAGGTCAAAGAAGGATCCAGGTGCTGTACCCACAGCAGTGCAATTGTCTCCCCGAAGGGCTGAGTCAGTGCACAATGGAGGCTGCTTGTCAGAATTAGTCTCTGGGTTCCAAGGACGGACAACTCTATAAGGTCTGGTGTAGATAGGTGGGTCTAGTGTGATAGAAACTGTTAGATTTAGGTTGAGGGTTATGGTTAGGGTTACGGTTAGGTTTCGAGTTAGGTCCCAGGAGTCTCCAGGCACTGAACCCACAGCAGTGCAGTCGTCTCCTGGAAGGGTTGAGCAGAGTGCATAATGGAGGCTGCCAGTCAGGAATAGTCTTTGGTTTCCAAGGCCAGACAACTGTATTGGGCACTCTTCAGTTAGGCCTGTTGAATCCTCGAGTGCAGTGGCAGCCGGGCTTTTGAAATGACATGATGATGTTCCACATTCCACACCAAGTATTCCTGCACTGCTTCTCAATTCCATGTGTGTGCTGATGTCAGACTGTGAATTGGGTCCCCATGGGGAAGGAGCCTTAGCCAGGGTTAGGGCTCGGTGCAGGGAAGTCACCAGGGCTGAAGCAACTCCAGTCTAGTGATGTCCCCCAAGGGCTGACCTGAGATCCCATGCGAGGGTGCGTCTCAAGTGTAGGGTTAGGGTTAGAAACAGGGTTACGATTAGGTTGAGAGTTATGGTTAGGGGTACAGTTAGGGTTTTCTTCGTTCCCAAGGCTCCAAGCGCTGAACCCACAGCAGTGCAGTTGCCTCCACAAATGACTGAGTGGTATGCACAACAAGGCTGCGGGTCAGGATTAATCTTTGGGTTCTAAGGGCTGACAACTGTATCTGGTCTGGTGTAGATAGGTGTGTCTAGTGTGAGTGATAGGGTTAGGTTTAGGTTGAGGGTTAGCATTGGGTCCTGGTTAGCATTAGGGTTAGGTCCCAGGATGTTCCAGGCACTGAAACCATAGCAGAGCAGTTGTCTCCCCAAAGGGCAGAAGGGAGTACACAAGGGAGGGTGCTGGTCAGGATTAGTCTTTTGGTTCCAAGGCCAGACAACTGTATGGGCCACCCATCGTTTAGGCCTCAGGAATCCTCTTGTGCAGCTGCAGCCGCGCTTTGGAAATACATGGAGATGTCCACATTCAATGCTGAGTGTTCCTGAACCGTTTCTGGTCCTGGTGTGTGTGCTGTTATTAGTCTTTCGATATGGATCCCCATGGGAAGAGGGCCTTAGGTTATAGTTTTAGATTTAGCGGGTAGAGTTAGAGCGTTAGGATGAGGGTTTTAGGGTTAGAATTAGAGGCTTAGGGTTAGAGGGTTAGGGTAAGGTTAGGATTAGTTCGGGTTATGTTTATGTTTACGGTTAGTTAGAGGTAGGGCTAGGGTTAGGGGAAGGGTAGGGGCAGGATTTAGCATTAGGGTTATGGTTAGGGTTAGGTGTTAGGTTTAGGTGGTGGGATTTTATTTAGTGATAGGGTTAGGAGTTGGGCAAGGAGTAGGTCATGCTTGCATCCCCACCTTGAGCAGGAAGGTGTTCATGCGTGGACACCACCCTCCATGTTCAAGGGATTGTGTTCTTGCTATCGCCCCAGTCTCTCTGCACTGTAGGTTGTTCTTGCCTTGCCCATTCCAGCTTTGCTCTGGTGTTTTTCACACTGTCACCCCACCCCCTCTCGGTATGGTAAGATTTCACGTTCCACCCAATCACTTTTGGTGCAAGGGGTGTGTTCACACATGCGACCCTCTACACCCTCTACGTGCGATGATGTCACCCATGAGCCTCACCGCTCCTTAGATTGGGATTACTGATGCCAGTATTAAATCTGATACCGATGCCAGTATTAAATTATGAATATCTCTTTTCCCTTTCACAACTGAATAAGTAGGCGTTTCTTAAGGTAAGGTTTATGGTTAGGATTAATGTTAGGTGTCAGTTAAGGTTTAGGGCATGGTGCACTCCCCCTTGGTGTGGGATGGCTTCACGAATGTGTCCCATCTGCTTCCCTTTATCCGCGATGTAGCAGTGATATTCCTTGTAATTCAGATGTTTTCCTTGGCACCTGGATGTCTCTGAGTTAAGCGTCCCATTCGTCTTGGTTCATGATCTCTCGGTTTCTGGTTTTGAGCCCTGGGTAGCTTCTGTGCTGATAGCTGGGAATCTGAAGCCTGCTTCAGATACTATCTGTCTCTCTCTCTCTCTCTCTGCCCATGCCCCACTTGTGTTCTTTGTGTCTTTCAAAAATTAATGTACCTAAAATCATTTTCAATCCGACATTTCCTGGATGGCTCTTTTCACTTTCATTGCTGAAGAAGCAGGCGTCTGTCTCGTTCATTGTTCTTTTGTTATCTTTGGCATAGCTGACAACATATATGACATTTCCCCAGCCAGCATCAGGGATGCACAGCATTTCTTCTACTAGCCGGACACCTCTCATCCACTGTAACACTGCATTCCTCTAGAGCATCCCACATGCTCTAGGAAACTGGACTGTAACTGTGGATGGTAGCAGTGTCCCATAGTCTTCTGATGGTATTTCAGGAGGTTCTTCATTTGCATCTTTGGTTACCTGAGTGTCTTCTGACATCTCTCATGTTTCCACTAGGCCGCTGCTATGATGCTCAACAGGGAACCTGAAGCACACAGGGATTCAGGAGCAGACCAACTACCGCTTGGCTCCCACAAATCGTCGCCTTGGAACTCTTTATGGAAGAGGAGAAAACACCCACCATCACCGTTTCATAACCCTGCACCGAATGTGGAGACAACAATCACCCATCCCAAAGGAAACTCTAGCAGGGTACATGTATCAAACCTAAGGTGTTGGTTATGTATTTTGGGTCAATAAGTGAGGTTGTACTTTTGACTGGTAAGTGTACATCTAAATCCCTCAGAGGGGATATTCTCTGAGGTCACCCCAACCTAAATTGTTGGCCCATGGGGAGATGTGTTGTCCCTATTGACTGTATTGATGTTGTCTCTGTAGGCCAGTGAATTAAAGCTCCATAGGGTCTTGTCCTGTTCTTGCCTCTTCACGGGAAGGTCCATTTCACCTATTGAAAAAGACAGCAAGGGAGTAGTGTTGGCACTATTAAATCTGACGTTTCATGAATGAGTCTTTTCACTTTCATGGCTGAAGAAGCAGCATCTCTTATGATGAGGGTTAAGGTTTGGATTACCCTGAGGATTAGGGTAAGGGTTAAGTCATGCTTGCACCCCCGTTTTGGCAAGGGAGGAAGGTCACACCTGACCCCCGCCACCCTCCTTGTGGAAGGGTGTTCAGGCAAGTAGCCTGCCTCCCCTCCACAAGGGAGTAGTGATGCCACTACTTAATGTGTTGTTTCATGAATGGCTCTTTTCCCTTTCACAGCTGAGGAAGCAGGCATTTCTTAAGGTAAGTGTTATGGTTAGGATTGTCGTTCATGGTTAGGGTAAGGGATAGACCATGCCTGCACCCTCTCTTGGAGTGGGAGGGCGTTCACACATGAGCCACGCACCCCCTCATCTCGGGAGGGTGTTCACCAATAGGAACCAGTCCCCTTCAGTGGGGATGTTGATGCATGCACCTGCACCCATCTTGTGTGTGAGGGTGTTCATGCATGGACACCACAACCCTTGGCGAGAGAGGGCATTTGTCCATGCACCATGCCCTCCTTGGCTCAGGAGGTGTTCACGCATGAGCACAGTGCCCCCTTGGCTTGAGAAGGTGTTCAGGTATGTGCATGAACCTGCCCCCCAGTGTGGGAGGGGGTTCACGCATGTGCCCTCCCCCCTCAGGCGCTGGAGGGGGTCACCTGTGCACAGCACCACTAGTCAGCAAGGGAGTAGTGATGCCACTATTAAATCTGACATTTCATGGACGGCTGTTTTCACTTTCACAGCTGAAGAAGCATGCTTCTCTTAAGGTCAGGGGTAGGGTTAGCATTACAGTTAGGGGTTAAGATAAGGGCTAGGTCATACTTGCTCTCCCTCCTCAGCACGGGAAGACTTCACGCATCACCCCACTATCCTGAGCAAGGGAGAGTGTTCACCCTTTCATCCCAATCCCTGAGAGTGGTAAAATATTGAAGCACGTGCTCCACTCCACTTCCGCTGGGGAGGGCTTTCACACATGCGTAGATCCCCCCTTCGGGACAGATTGTTCACATATGTGCATGACCACCTGTCAGGTCGGGAGGGTGTTCACTCATGGGCACACCCCACCTCTGCATGAGAGATGGTTCATGCATGTGTCTTGCTCACCTCAGCAGGGAGGGTTTTTACGCATGTGCACAGCCCCACCTTGGTGTGGGAGGAGGTCACCCATGCAGAGCGCCACCCTTCAATGAGGGAATAGTGATGCCATTATTAATTGTGACGTTTCATGAATGGTTCTTTTCAATTTCACAGCTGAAGTAGCAGACAACTCTTAAGGTAAGGGTCTGGGTTAGCATTACCATTAACAGTTAGGGTAAGGGTTAGGTCATGCTTCCACACCCACCTCCTCGTCTCTAGAGTGTATTCACGCAATAGCACCGCCCCCCAATGTGGGAGAATATTCATGTATGTGTCCCGCCCCCTTCAGGGTGGGAGGGTGTTCACACATGTGCCCCATCCTCTTCAGCTTGTAAGTGCGTTCACGCATTCTCACATTTGCACCACCCGTCCCAAGGTGAGGGAAGTTGTTGACACATGTGCCCTGTCTCCCTCGGCATGGGAGGTGGTTCACACATGCTCCTCATCCCCTCAGTGATGGAGGGTGTCACCCATGACACTATCAAATGTTGCCACTATCAAATGTGACCTTTCATCAATGATTCTTTTCACTTTCACAGCTGAAGAAGCATGCATCACTTAAGGTAAGGGTTAGGGTTAGCATTACATTTAGGCTTTAGGGTAAGGGTTAGGTCATGCTTGCTCCCCCTCTCTGCACGAGAGGTGTTTCACTAATACTCCATGCCCCCCCTGGCACAGATGGGTACAGCCCTCCATCCGTGTAGAAGTGTGTTCTCACGCACAACCCTCCTTGTTGACGGAGGGCGTTTGTGCACGCACCCTGCCCCATTAGTGTGGGAGTTTGTTCTCGTGTGTGTAAGGCCCCCCTCCTGGCGGAAGGGCGTTCACCCATGTGCACCATCCCCCCACTTTGGCATGGGAAGGTGTTGACCTATGTGACGTGACACGTCAGATTCACACATCTGCCCCCCCCTCTGCCCAGGAGGGTGTTCAATCATGCGCACAGCCACCAGTCAGTGAGGGATGGTATTCATGCATGTGCACAACAACCCCTCCCTGAAGGAGGGCAGTCACATATGCGTCATGCATCCCTCCACAAGGGAATGTTTCAAGCGTGTGCCGCATACCCATTTTGGCATGGTAGGGTTTTGACCTATGCACCTTACCCCCTCAGCGCTGGAGGGTGTTCATAGATGTGCACAGCCTCCGTTGTGGCGGAAGTGTGAACCCCGGCTAGGGGAGGGATGCCATTCGCACGTAGGCCCCGCCCCACACCCCTGGGTGCTGTTCACACATGTGCACAGCTCTCCCTACTGGCGGAAGAGTGTTCACACATGCACAAAACTCCTGCTCCAAGAGGTAGGGCGTTTCCACATGAGCACAATCCCCATCAGTGAGGGAGGACATGTATGCATGCTCCTTGCCCACTACCGCAGGAGGCTGTACAGGCAAGCGCACAGCCCCCCCTACTGGTGTATGTTCACGCATGCACACAGCTCCCCTCAATGAGTGAAGGCATTTGCACATGCGCCCCCTTCCCCTGGGCAAGGAAGGGTGTTCAGGCATGCACAGAACCACCACCTCACCCAGGGAGGTCGTTGGTGCATGCGCCCTGCCCCACTTAGCACAGGAGGTGGTTCAGGCTTCCGCCTGGCCCCCTGTCAGCATGTGAGTCGGTCACCCGTGCACAGCGCCACCCCTCAGGGAGGAAGTAATGATGTCACTATTGAATGTGATGTTTCATGAATGGTTCTTTTCACTTTCACAGCTGAAGAAACACAGCTGAACAAACGCGGCCAGGGAGGGCGTTGACGTATGCTCCCTGCTCCCCTCGCCAGGATGCTGTTCACACATGTGCAAAGTCCCCCCTCCTTGCCAAAGGGGGTTCAGGCATGCCCACAACCCCCGCTCTGTGAGGCAGACCATTTGTACAGGCACACAACCCTCCCTCAGCAAGGGACAGTGTTCATGCTTGGCCCCACTCACTTCGGTGGGAAGGGTGTTCACACATGCACATAACCCCCCTCAGCATTGGAGGGCGTTCAAACATGTGCCCCATCCCACTTGACGCCAGAGGTGGTTCAGGATTCTGCCTTGCCCCTGGTTGGTGTGTGAGATGGTCACCCATGCACAGTGCCACCTTTTAGGGAGAGAGTAGTGATGTCACTATTAAATGTGATATTTCACGAATGGTTCTTTCACTTTCACAGCTGAAGAAACACACATCTCTTAAGGTAAGTGTTAGGGTTGGCACTGACATAGGGGTAGGGTAAGACTTAGGTAGTACTTCCTCCACCCTGGGTATGAAAGGTTTTCAAGCATTATCTTTCGCCCCCTTTGGACAGGAGCGGGTTAACACTTGCGCCCTCCCACATCAAGGGAGGGGGTCACCATTGCGCCACTGTCTGTGATGGAGGGGTGTCACTCATGTTCTTTCCCACACCTTGGCACGGGAGGGGATCATGCATGTGCCCCTTCTGCACCCCTTCATCGGCGATGTAGCCTTGATGTTCCTTTTAGGCCAGACGTATTTTGCACTGCCTCGGCCGCTCAGTGGATTAAGTGTCCCACTTCAGGTCATGGTCTCACGGTTTGTGGTTTTGAACCCTTGCTTCACCTCTGTGCTGATGACTCTGAACATGGAGCCTGCTTCAAATACTGTGTCTCACTTTCTGTCTGCCCCTTCCCCACGTGTGTTCTGTCTGTCTGTCTCTCTGTCTCTCTCTCAAAAAAACAGTGAAGCTAAAAACATTTTAAAGCAGCTCCATCAGTCTACTTGTCTTCTTGCCCTATATCCGCCTCTTCACGGGAAGTTCCATTTCACCGATTGGAAGAGACTAAAACCCTCGTGTGGCCCTTCAAATGAGTCACTATTTAGGAAACAAGTGATTATGCTACTTTTCCACGGTCAGGATACCATGGCCATTTCATGAATGTCCCTAGGCAGGCGGGGCCTCTAAAACTAGAAATGCTAGAGGTGATTTTACTGGTAAACAGGTGGGGTTTGTGTTCGCTGAGTTCCTTTTACTTTGTTTCATCTTTCCTTGATTGCCTATCTGTGTTGGGTCAACAATTGGTTTGGTATTGACTTTACAGTTAGGTAATTTTTATCTCATGGTTAACTATCCATGGTTATCTGCTCTGATAGAGCTTAAGCAAGTACAAATATTTCGTGTTGCACATACTAGCATTAGTGTTTCCTGTGCACCTGCACAGAAACACCCCCGTGTGTTTCTCCCGGCCCACGGGGAGCAATCACTTCCCATCCAGCACCACCTGCTTTGTCTTCCTATGCCTAGCAGTGCACGTGCCGGTGCCTGCAGAACTTCCCTTGTTTCTCTGTCAGCTGAGTCTGAATGGGCTTCCTCTCCCACTCGTCCCTACTTCTCATCTCTTTAATGGATGACACACATAGCTGAAGGTCACAGTGAAGTCTCAAACTTCAGTATGTGGATTACGTGGCACCATTTTACGGTCTCACTTGATTACCCCCTTTCTTTAAAAATTACTTCCTTCCTCCTCCCACCGTCTGGGCCACTGCTCACCAGTGTCTGTGTTGGTAGGTCCTCATCTTCTTCCTGTCCCCCATCTGCTTTCCATCTGCCCTTACTCTGGGTGATCTCAGCCAGCCTCAGGCTTCTATATGCCAGCATCTGGGGCCTCTAAGTCTTTATGCGCTGCCCACAGCTGTTCATGTCTCCATACACCTGACTCCAGCTGTGCACCACACAGGTGCTACCCTCCCCAGACTCTGCTACCTCCCTGTAGGCCTCTCCTATTCCCCTCCCCTTTTTTACTCAGCTGCTGCCACACTGGCCACTCCCTGTTCCCTGAGCTTGTCAGGCACATACTCCTGCTTCAGGTCTTTGCACTCACTTTGCCTCTCTCTGTCGGGGATATACTTCCACGTGCCAACAAGACATACTCCCTCGTTTGCGTCATAACCTTGCTCTGACATCACCTGCTCAGTGGAGTCTCTGCTAGCTCTCTATGTAAAACTGAAAACTGTTCCTTCTCCGACCTGAACACCCCATATCCCTTTCCTGCATTCTTTTTCTTCCTGGCCTTTGGCACCATCTGTTTTTCTTTCTTGCTTGCTGGATGTCGCCTACTGCAGTCCCTGCCAGATTGTCGGCTCCATGGGATCCAAAGACCAAACTAGCTTTGTTTAGGGCTGGTTCCTTAGGGCCCTCGAACAGTGCCCAACTCCTTCAAAGGCTCACACACCATTTGCTGAGCAAGTAAATATTAGGATTTCTTATTATTTTGCTGGGTCCGCCATCACAATGTACCACAGACTGAGTGGCTTAAGCAACAGAAATTGATTTATTTATTTTCTCACACTTCAGATCAAGGTGTGGCCAGGGTGGGTGTCCTCTCTCCATGACTGGTGGATGGCCTCCTTCCCACTGTCTTCACGTGGTCTTCCTTCTGTGTGTGTAGTTGCCCACTCTCTTCCTATAGGACACCGGTTATCAGACTAGAGTCCCTCCCCACAAATGAGCTCATTCGACCTCCACTTTACCTTTCAAGATCTGGTATCCAAGTACAGTCCCATGGGTAGTTAAGACTTCAATGTATGGATTTTGGGGACAAATCCATTCCATAACAGGTTTCTGTCTGTTGTACCTAGTCACTACCTACATGGGTTTTTTTTTTCTCTATGCCCTGGTGCCCGTTATTTGTTCACACAGTGCTAATCCCAGTTTGCCCTTAGCCCAAGTTGTGACTCTATTTATTTGTATAGGCTTGCATCTTCCCTCTACCTCTATACTCCAAGTTCCTGGCTGGCACTGGAATTACATCTTTAGCACGGACATCATAACCTCCAGGTGAGGTAAGTATGATTATTTTCATTTTGAAAATCAACAATCTGAAGCTCAAAAGAGAGTAGGTCATGTTTCTGAGATCACAGTACTAGTAAGTGCTGTCCTTTGGATAACTTTGTTCTTATGGGCTCCAAAGCCCACTTTCTTTCATCTACCATATGTCCCCAAGATGAACGGGGAAAAGCCATACTTCAGCCTGGTATAATATAAGCAATTGTACGTGTAAAGCTGGTGTAACAATTCAGGAAATGGGATTAAGTTTAGTATCTGAGTAATTATACCCACAGGTTGAATTTCATTCTCACATCCTTTGATTTTTTACTGCTGTAATTTCTGTTATCCTTAATGATTATATAAACGTATTCTTCCCTTTGCAAAATTTAGCCAGTAAGAATACTGAGTGAGTTTGTTTCCTTTGTAACAGGTCTGAGTTATACAATGAATTCATAATGTCAAGATAATAGCGGTTATTTTTTTACTACAATATAGAGGAAAAGGTCATTGCCTTTGTTGTAAGAGTTTACCATGTGTTCTTGGTAACATGACTCAGCTGTATTGGTGAAAACCCATCGTAGATTTTGAAAGTCAGTTATTTATAGTTAAGAGAGTATTGTTCTTTCTTCGGGTGCAGCTGATTGTTTGAAATAGAACTTAGGATTTTTCTGCATAGATTGTCTATTTCAGAATGATCTTTGTTTTAAAAAGTATGTTATATTTGCATTCATGCAAGTTGTACCATCATTAAATTGACAGGAAAGCAGCTGTTAATAGTTGTCATTTGGACATGTAGATGGAAATCCTAAGGGTCATGGTGTGACTCCTTACACGTGTTGAGCTCTGGTTTCATTTGGCATTTCCAAACCATTGCCATGACCTTAAGAATGTTGATCAAGTGGCCATATAATGGTTGTTTTAAATTGGCATCAGTGGTGTAGAGATGATTCTTAAGTTGTGTATGAGGAAGCTGTTGGTTTTCTGCTTCTATGTCTGTGTAGCTCCTAAAAATAGAAGACTGGCGCATCTTATCAAAATTACTTTTGTTCAAAGTCCTTGCAAATTGAGAATGAGCTAAAGGCTTAGATAATAGTCAGTACTTTTGGAGTCTGATATTTGCAAATTTAAAATAGGTCTTCGGGTATCTGTGTGGCTCCGTTGGTTAATCATCTGACTTTGGCACAGGTCATGATCTGACTGTTCGTGACTTTGAGCTCCATGTTGGGCTCTGTGCTGGCAGCTGGGAGCCTGGAGCCTGATTGCGATTCTGTGTTCCCTCTCTCTGCCCCTTCCTAGCTCATGCTCTTTCTCTCTCTCTCAAATATAAACTTAAACATAGAAAATAGGTCTAGAATAAATCTGTAGACCATAACATATTTATAGTGACTGCTGATTGAAACAAAGAAATAGCCTGAAATTCCAAAAATACATTACTGTTGTTTCCCTAGGCTCCCATTAAATGCCATGTTGACCATTAAGCTGAATACAAGCAGTAATCTTTTAGTAACTTGGAAGAGATAAGCATACTATCATAGCTAGTAAGGTTTGGTATATGTCGTTTTGGTAGACCTATTTTTTTAATGATGAAAAAATTGATTTGAGGTCTCTTTTATTTGGGTATTCAGGATTAAGAGAAGTTACCCAAGGCAAATGAATTAAGACCATTTTAGAACTGACCTGGACTTAAAAAGCCAGAGACTGAAGTCATGATAAAAATAGTTTGAACATGCCATTTCATCAAATAAAAAAAAATACAGCTCCTGAATGACAACCATCATGTTGGAGGAGAGTTTCTGGTGTTCCCTCCACAAATGGTGCATGATTTTCAGTCAAGGATACAGCCTCACTGACTGTACTTTTACTGACATGATGGTTCAGATACCAACAATGTTGTCTGTTGGGATTGTCTTTTACAAAACTGATATCCTTTCAGTTTTCAGCTTAATTAATATACTAAGGAGAAAAAAATGTTTCCCTCTTTCTGAAAAATAATCCCATTTGTATTTAGAGTTATCATTAAACATAGTATTTCTAAAAATGGCTAATAAATTGGAAGTCAATATAAATTTGCTTGTGAAGTTATCAAATGGAAAACTGTTGCCAAAGCAGTTATTTTATGTTTTATAGGAAAACCAATCTTTTATGTCCTTACTGCATTTATGTTATATTCTATTCACTTTTGTTTCATGCTATTTGTGTGTGTGTGTGTGTGTGTGTGTGTGTGTGTGTGTTTGCAACTAAGTGAAATGTGCAATATTTGGTCATTTAAATAGATTCACTAATGTAGGCAAAGTCAGCCATAAACAAATGCAATACATTATGTCCAAAGTAGTTAAGCAGATTTTGCATCATGAGTAAAAGTTGCTTTATGTTAAAGGAATTTGCTTTTCTCTTTTCTTTTTAACAAGCCAAGTCAAAGGTGAATATATTCTTTCTGCTCACCTTGAGGCAGGGCAAGAGCAGATTTGTGTCAGAGCGCACTGTCCATATTTATGAGAAACTAGGGAAATGAAGAAAGCCACTTAGGTACAAACCTTAGTGGGGACTCATGACTGACACCTTTTCTACAATATTCTGTTGGGATGTCTTTTATTTACTGGTTATTTTTTTTAATTTTTAGTTAATTTATTTTTTAAATTTACATACAAGTTAGCATAATGTGGAACAATGATCTCAATAGTAGATCAAAGTCCCTTACCCATTTAGCACATTAGCCCTCCCACAGTCCCTCCAGTAACCCTGTTTATTCTCCACATTTAAGAGGTTTTTTTTAATGTTTTTGTCCCCCTCCATGTTTTTATATTATTTTGCTTCCCATCCCTTATGTTCATCTGTTTTGTATCTTAAAGTCCTCATATGAGTGAGGTCCTATAATATTTCTCTTTCTCTGACTAAATTCGCTTAGCATAATACCCTCTAGTTCCATCCATGCAGGTTAAATGGCAACAATTTATTCTTTTGGATTGCTAAGCAATACTCTATTGTGTGTGTGTGTGTGTGTGTGTGTGTGTGTGTGTGTGTGTGTATACACCACATCTTCTTTATCCATTCATCCATCGATGGACATTTGCGTTTTTTCTATACTTTAGCTGTTGTTGATGGTGCTTCTATAACTTTGGGGTTCACCTTTCCCTTCGAAATAGCACATCTGTATCATTTGGATAAATACCTAGTAGTGCAACTGCTGGGTTGTAGGGTAGTCCTCTTTTTCATTTTGTGAGGAACCTGCCTACTGGTTTCCAGAGTGACCGTGCCAGTTTGTATTCCCGCCAGCAGTGCAAGAGTTCCTCTTTCTCTGCTTCCTCACCAACATCTGTTGTTGCCTGAGTTGTTAGTGTTAGCCATTCTCACAGGGGTGAGGTGTTATCTCATTGTGTTTTTGATTTGTACTTCCATGATGATGAGTGATGTTGAGCATTTTTTCATGTTTCATTTGGCCATCTGGATGTCATCCTTGGAAAGTGTTTGCTCATGTCTTGGCTCATTTCTACACTGGATTACTTGTTTTTTGGGTATTGAGTTCGATATGGTCTTTATAGATTTTGCATACTAATCCTTTATCTCATATGTCGTTTGCAAATATCTTCTCCCATTCTGTTGGTTGCCTTTTAATTTTGCTGATTGTTTCCTTCACTGTGCAGAAGCTTTTTATTTTGATGAGGTCCTAATTGTTCATTTTTGCTTTTGTTTCCCTTGCCTCTGGAGACTTGTTGACTAAGAAGTTGTCAACACCTTAGAATTGTCAACATCAAAGTTGTCAACATCAAAGAGGTTTCTGCCAGCTTTCTCCTCGAGGGTTTTGATGGTTTCCTATGTTAAATTTAGGTCTTTAATCCATTTTGAGTGTCTTTCGTCCATTTTGAGTGTGAGAAAGTGGTCCAGACTCATTCTTCTGTATGTCGCTGTCCAGTTTTCCCAGCACTCTTGCTGAGGAGACTGTATTTATTCCATTGGATACTCTATCCTTTTTGTCAAAGATTAGTTGGCCATACGTTTCTGGGTCCATTTCTGTGTTCGTATTCTCTTCCACTCATCTGAGTGTCTGTTCTTGTGCCAAGAGCATACTGTCTTGGTGATTACTGCTTTGTAATACAGCTTGAAGTCCAGGATTGTGATGCCTCCTTCTTTGGTTTTCTTTTTCAAGATAGCTTTGGCTATTCAGGGTCTTTTCTGGTTCCATACAAATTGTAGAATTCTTTGTTGTACCTCTGTGAAGAATGATGGTGTTATTTTGATAGGTATTGTGTTGACTATGTAGATTGTTCTGGGTACTATTGACATTTTAACACTATTTGTTCTTCCTATCCAGGAGCATGCAATATTTGTCTTTTCTGTGTGTTTGCCATCTGCAATTTCTTTCATAAGATTTCTATAGTTTTCAGTGTATAGATTTTCCAACTACTTGGTTAGATTTATTCCTAGGTATTTTATGGGTTTTGGTGCAATTCTAAATGGGATCCATTCCCTGATCCCTCTTTCTCTTGCTTCATTGTTGGTACATAGGAATGTAACTGATTTCTGTGCTTTGATTTTATATCCTGCTAGTTTGCTGAATTCCTGTATTATTTCTAGCAGTTTTTTTGTTGACTATTGTGGGTTTTCCACATAGAGTTTCATGCCATCTATGAAGAGTGAAAGGTTGAGCTCCTCCTGGACGATTTGGATGCCTTTTATTTCTTTGTGTTGTTTGATTGCTGAGGCTAAGACTTCCAATATTATGTTGAATGCCAGTGGCGAGAGTGGACATCCTTGTCTTGTGCCTGACCTTAGGAGGAAAGCTCTCAGTTTTGCCCCTTTGAGGATGATATTAGCGTCGGGTCTTTCATATATGCCTTTTATGATCTCGAGGTATGATCCTTCTATACCTACGTTCTTGAGGGATTTTATCAAGAAAGGATGCTGTATTTTGTCAAATGCTTTCTCTGCATCTATTGAGAGGATCATGTGGTTCTTGTCCTTTCTTTTATCGATGTGATAAGTCACATTGATTGTTTTGTGGATATTGAACCCGATTTGCATTCCAGGTATTAATCCCACTTGGTCGTGGTGAGTAACGTTTAAATGTATTGTTGGATCTGGTTGGTTCATATCTTGTGGAAGATTTTTGTATCCATGTTTAGTGGGTATTTTTCTGGTTTTGGAATCAAGGTAATGCTGGGTTCAGAAAAAACGTTTGGAAGTTTTCCTTCCATTTCTTTTTTGGGGACAGCTTCAAGTGCATAGGTGTTAACTCTTCATTAAATGTTTGGTAGAATTCCCCTGGAAAGCCATCTGGCCCTGGGCTCTTTTTCTTGGGAAATTTTTGATAACTAATTCAATGTCTTTAATGGTTATTGGTCTGTTCAAATTTTCTATTTCTTCCTGTTTCAGTTTTGTTTATATATTTCTAGGAATTTGTTTCTTCCAGATTGTCCATTTTATTGCCATATATTTGCTGATAATATTCTCTTATTATTTGTATTTCTGCTGTGTTGGTTGTGACCTCTCCTCTTTCATTCGTGATTTTATTTCTTTGGTTCCTTTTTTGATCCAACTGGCTAGTGGTTTATCAATGTTATTAATTATTTCAAAGAACAAGCTTCTGGTTTCATTGATCTGTTCTACTCTTTTGTGTGGGGGTGGACGGGGGTTATTTTTTGTTGTTGTTGTTTTTTTCTGTGTGTGTTTTTGTTTTTGTTTTCAGTTTCGATAGCATTGATTTTTGCTGTAATCTTTATCATTTCTTGTCTTCTGCTGGTTTTGGTTTTATTTGTTGTTCTTTTTACAGCTCTTTAAGGTGTAAAGTTGGGCTGTGTATCTGAGACCTTCTTACCTCTTTTGGAAGGCCTGGATTGCTATAAACTTCCTCTTATGACTACCTTTGCTGAATCCCAGAGGTTTAGGGGTGTGGTGTTATCCGTTTCGTTGGCTTCCATGTACTTTTTAATTTTCCCTTTAACTTCTTGGTTCACCCATTCATTCCTTTTTTTTAATTTTATTTTTTATGTTTTAAAATTTACATCCAAATTAGTTAGCATATAGTGCAACAATGATTTCATGAGAATATTCCTTAATGCCCCTTACCCATTTAGCCCAACCCCCTCCCACATCCCGTCCAGTAACACTCTGTCTGTCCTACATAGTTATGAGTCCATTCTGTTTTGTCCCCCTCACTGTTTTTATTTTATTTTTGTTTCCGTTCCCTTATGTTCATATGTTTTGTCTCTTAAAGTCCTCATGTGAGTGAAGTCATATGATTTTTGTCTTTCTCTAATTTCACTTAACATAATACCCTACAGTTCTAACCACGTAGTTGCAAATGGCAAGATTTCAGTCTTTTGGATATATATATATATATATATATATATATATATATATATATCACTTATACATATCACTATATATACATATACTATATATATATATATATATATATATATATATATATATACACACACACTATTGTGTGTATACACACACACACACACACACACACACACACACACACATATCACTTCTTTATCCATTCTTCCATTGGTGGACATTTGGGCTCTTTCCATACTTTGGCTATTGTTGACAGTGCTGCTATAATCATGGGGGTGGTGCATGTGTCCCTTCAAAACAGCACACCTGTATCCCTTCAGTAAATGCCTAGCAGTGCAATTGTTGGGTCGTAGGGTAGTTCTGTTTTTAACTTTGTGAGGAAACTCCGTACTGTTTACAGAGTGGCTGCACCAGCTTGTATTGCACCATTCATTCTTTAGTAGTATGTTCTTTAGTCTCCAAGTGTTTGTTATCTTTCCAAATTGTTTCTTGTGGTTGGTTTTGAGTTTTATAGCATTGTGGTCTGATAATATGCACGGTATGATCTCGAACTTTTTGTACTTGTTGAGGGCTGATTTGTTTTCCAGTATGATATCTATTCTGCAGATGTTCCATGTGTCCTGGAGAAGAATGTACATTCTGCTGCTTTAGGATAAAATGTTCTGAATATAACTGTTAAGTCCATCTGGTCCAGTGTCTGACTCAAATCCATTGTTTGTTTGTTGATTTTCTGTTTAAATGATCTTTCTGTTGTCATAATGGGGTGTTGAAGTCCCATACTATTATGGTTTTATTATCAATGAGCTTCTTTATATTTGTGATTAATTGATTTATATCCTTGGGTGCTTTCACATTGGGAGCATAAATGTTTACAATTGTTAATTCTTATTGGTGGGTAGATCCCCTCAATTAAGATACAACACACTTATTCATCTCTTGTTACAGTCTTTATTTTGAAGTCTAGATTGTCTGATATGAGTAAGGCTACTCCGTCTTTCTTTGGCTATCATTAACATGATAGATGGTTCTGCAGCCCCTTAATTTCAATCTGAAGGTGAGTTTAGGTCTAATATGGGTCTCTTGTAAACAGCATATAGATGGATCTTGTTTTTTTTCCCCACCCTGTTACCTTGTGTCTTTTGATTGGAGCATCTATGCCATTGACGTTTAGAGTGAGTACTCACAGATATGAGATTATTGCCATTATGTGTCTTGTAGCGTTGGATTTTGTGGTGGTATTTGTTTGTTCTATCCAGTCTTTGGTACTTTTGGTGTTTTTTTATTCTTTTTTTTTTATCTTTTCTCCCCTCAGGGAGCCCCCCTGAAAATTCCTTGAGGAATTGCTTAGTGGTCACGAACTCCTTTAAGTTTTATTTGTCTGGGAAACTTTTAATCTGTCCTTCTATTTTGAATGACAGATTTGCTGGATAAGGAACTCTTGGCTGCATAGTTTTCTGATTCAGCACATTGAGTATATCTTGCCACTCCTTTCTGGCCTGCCAAGCCTCTGTGGGTAGGTCTGCTGCAAACCTGATCTTTGTTGTCTTCCCTTGTTGGTTAAGGACTTTTTTCCCTTGCTGCATTCATGATTCTTTCCTTGCCTGAGTATTTTGTGAATTTGAATATGATATTCCTTTTACTGGTGGATTTTTGTGGAATCTTATGAGTCCTCTGTGCTTCCTGGACTTTAATGTCTGTGCCTTTTCCTAGGTAAAAAAAAAAAAAAAAAAAGCAATATCCGCTATGATTTGCTGACTTAACACTTCTACCCCTTTGTCTCTCTCTTCATCTTCTGGGAGCCCTCTGATTCTGATGTTGTCCTTTTTTTTTTTTTTCAACGTTTATTTATTTTTGGGACAGAGAGAGACATAGCATGAACGGGGGAGGGGCAGAGAGAGAGGGAGACACAGAATCAGAAACAGGCTCCAGGCTCTGAGCCATCAGCCCAGAGCCTGACACGGGGCTCGAACTCACGGACCGCGAGATCATGACCTGGCTGAAGTCGGACTCTTAACCAACTGCGCCACCCAGGCGCCCCTGATGTTGTCCTTTTTAATGAGACAGGGTTAGGTGTAGGTTGAGGGTTATGGTTAGGGTTAAGGTTAGGGTTAGACTAAGGACCCAGGATGCTCCAGCCACTGAAACCCCAACAGTGCACGTGTCTCCACGAAGGGCTGAGTGGAGTACACAAGGGAGGGTACCAGTCAGGATTAGTCTTTGGGTTCCAATACCAGACAACTGTATGGGACGTTCTTCAGGTAGGCCTCAGAAATACTCTCTTGTAGACACACTCGTGCTTTGGAAATCACATGGTGATATTTCAGGTTCCATGCCAAGTGTTTCTGCACCTATTTTCGAACCTGTGTGCGTGTTGTAGTCAGACTTTGGAGTTGGGTCCCATGGGGAGAGAGCCATAGCTACGGTTAGGGTTCGGACCAGGGACATCCACAGGGCTGAGGCGACACCAGTATCATGAATTCCATGGAGGACTGAGGTGACGGCACATGCACAGGTGTGGGCCTGCTGTAGAGTTAGTGTGATAGATAGGGTTAGGAGCAGGTTGAGGGCTAGGGTTAGGATTATGGTTAGGGTTAGGGTGTGTCCCAGGAGACTCCAGGCACTGACCCCACATCAGAGCAACTGTCTCCCTGAAAGGCTGAATGGAGTACACAAGGGAGGATGCCAGTCAGGATTAGTCTTTGAGTTCCAAGGCCAGACAGATGTATCAGTCACCCTTCAGGGAGGCCACAGGAATCCTCTTGGGCAGCTGCAGCCAGGCCTTTGAAAGGACATGGTGATGTTCCAGGTTTTTTGCCGAGGGATTCTGTACCTCTTCGTGCACCCAGACACGTGGCATTTTCAGACTTTGGTATTAGGTCCCCATGGGGAGAGCTAAATTTAGGGTTCGATTGAGTGACATCACCAGTGCCAACGCGAATCCAGTCTTGTGATCTCCATAGAGGGTTGAAGTGAGGGCCCATGCGAAGGTGCAGGTCATGAGTAGGCTTCGAATTGAGATAGGGTTAGGGATCTGTTGAAATCGTGGCTAGTGTTATGGTTAGGGTTAGTTCCCAGGGGGATCCAAGCGCTGACCCCACAGCAGTGCAGTTCTCTCCCTGAAGGACTGAGTGAGGGCACAGTGGATAGTGCTTGTCAGGATTAATTTTTGGTTTCAAAGGCCAGACAACTGTATGGGCCACTGGTCGGGTAGGCCTCAGGAATTCTCAGGGGCAGCTACAGTGGGGCTTGGAAACAACATAGTGATGTTCCAGGTTCTATGCCAGGTGATCCTGCACTGCTTCAGGACCCCAGGCACGTGGGGTTGTCAGACTTTGATATTGGGTACCCATGGGGAGAGAGCCTTGGCTAGGGTTAGGGTTCGATCCAGGGACTTCGCCAGTGTTGACGAGACCAGTCTCGTGACCTTCCTGGAGGGCTGAAGTGAGGGCCCATGTGACGGTGCGCTTCAAGTGTATGGTTAGAGTTCGTATAGGGTTTGGGTTCGCCTGAGGGTTCTGGTTAGAGTTTCTGTTAGGTTTATGTCTCAGGAGCCTCCAGACACTGAACCCAAGGTAGTGCAGATGTTTCCCCAAAGGGCTGAGTGGAAGACACAAGGGAGGTGGCCGGTCATGATTAGCCTTTGGATTCTAGGCCACACATATATATGGGCCACCCTTCGGATAGGCCTCGGTAAACCTCTCTTGCAGCTGCAGTCACCCTTAGAAAATGACATACTGATGTTCCACGTTCCATGCTGAGTATTTCTGCACCGATATTTGAACCCTTGAGCGGGCTGTTGTCAGACTTTTGAATTGGGTCCCCATGGTGAAAGATTCTTAGCTAGGGTTAGGATTCGGTCCAGTGAAATAGACCCGGCTCAAGCGACTGCAGTTTTGTGATCTCCCTCAAGGGCTGAAATGAGGGCACATGGGAGGGTGCGCGTCAAGTGTATGGTTAGTGTTAGAGAATGGGTTAAGTGTAGGGTGAGTGTTACAGTTAGGGTTATGTTTTGGGTTAGTGTTAGGTCCCAGGAGGCTCCAGGCACTGACACCACAGCAGAGCCTTTGTCTCCCCAAAGGGCTGAGTGGGGGACACTAGGGAGGGTGCTGGTCAGGAGTAGTCTTTGGGTTTCAAGGCCAGATGAATATATGGGCCATCCTTTGGGTAGGCCTCAGGAATCCTCTTGTGCAGATGCAGTCGCGCTTTGGAAACGACATGGTGATGTTACACGCTCCATACCGAGTATTTCTGCACCGATTCTCGAACCCGTCTGCGTGGTATTGTCAGACTTTGGAATTGGGACCCCATGGGAAGAGAGGCTTAGCTGGGTTTAGGATTGGGTCCAGGGAAGTTGCCAGAGCTGAAGCGACTCCAGTGCTGTTAACTCCATGGAAGATGAAGTGAGGGAAAATGTGTGGCTGTGAGTCCACTATAGAGTTAGTGTGCTAGATAGGGTTAGGTGTAGGGTGAGGGTTATGGTTTGGGTCATGGATAGGGTTTGTGTTAGGTCCCAGGAGACTCCAGGCACTGAACCCACAGTAGACCAGTTGTCTCCCTGAAGGGTTGAGCACACTACACAAAGGAGGGTGCCGGTCAGCATTAGGCTTTGGGTTCCAAGGCCAGAAAAATGTTTTGGCCACCCTACACGTAGGCCTCAGGAATCCTCTCATGCAGCTGCAGTCGCGCTTTGCAAATGACATGGTGAATTTCCATGTTCCATGCCAAGTATTTTTGCACTGATTGTCGATCTCATGTGTGTGCTGTTGTCAGATTTGAAATTTATTCCACATGGGGAGAGAGCCTTAGCTAGGGTTAGGGTTCGGTCCTGGGAAGTCACCAGGGCTGAAGCGACTCCAGTTTCATGATCTTCCTAGAGGGCTGATTGAGGGCCATGCGAAGGTTCAGGTGAAGTACAGGGTTAGGGTTAGAGATAGGGTTAAGTGTAGATTGAGGGATATGGTTTGGGTTACGGTTTCGGTTAGTGTTAGGTCCCAGGAGGCTCCAAGCACTGATTCCACAAGAGTGCCATTGTCTCCCTGAGGGGCTGAGTGGTGTCCCCAGGGAGGGTGTCAGTCAGGATAAGTCTTTGGGTTCCAATTCCAGACAAATGTATGGGAGACACTTCGGATATGCCTCAGGAATCCTCTCGTGCAGCTGTAGTCATGCTTTGGAAATGACGTGGTGATGTTCTACATTCCGTGTAGAGTATTTCTACACTGATCTCGAAACCGTGTGTTTGCTGTTCTCAGTCTTTGGAATTGGTTACCCACGGGGTTAGCACCTTAACCATGGTTAGGGTTAGTTCCAGGGAAGTCAGCAGGGCCGAAGCGACTCCAGGTTCGTGATCTCCCTCGCGGGCTGAATTGAGGGCCCAGCGATGATGCGGGTCAAGTGTAGGGTTAGAGTTCAAGATAGGATTAGGTTTTGGTTGAGGGTTCTGGTTAGGATTACGTTTAGGGTTAGGGTTAGAATTAGGTCCCAGGAGGCTCCAGGCGCTGAAAGCACACCAGTGCAGTTGTCTCCCCGCTGGGCTGAGTGTACAAGGGAGGGTGCTAGTCAGGATTAGTCTTTTGGTTCCAAGGCCTGAGAACTCTATGGGTCACTGGTGTAGTAGGCCTCAGGAATCCTATCAGGCAGCTGCAGCCAGGCCTTAGAAATCACATGGGGACCTTCCAGGTTCTATCCCGAGTGATCCTGCACCGCTCCTGGAGCCCAGGCATGTGGTGTTGTCAGACTTTGGTATTGGTTCCACATGAGGAGAGAGCCTTAGCTAGGGTTAAGGTTCTGTTCCTGGACGTCGCCATGTCCGAAGCAACTCCAGTCTCGTGATGTCCCCCCAGGGATGAAGTGAGAGCCCATGCGACAGTGATGGTCAAGTGGAGGGTTAGTGGTTGAGATAGGATTAGGTTTCAGTTGAGGGTTCTGGTTAGGCTTAGGTTTAGGGTAGTGTTAGGACCCAGGATGCTCCAGGCGCTGAACCCACAGCAGTGCAGTTGTCTTCCCAAAGGAATAAGGTGAGGGCACATGGTAGGGTGCTGTTCAGGATTAGTCTTGGGCTTCCAATACCACACAACTCTTTGGGCCACTGGTCAGTGAGGCCTCTGGAATCCTCTCGGGATGCCGCAGCCAGGTCTTTGAAAGGACATGGTGTTGTTCCAGGTTCTATGCCGAGTGATCCTGCACCGCTTCTGGACCCCAGGTGCGTGGTGTTGTCACACTTGGTTTTGGGTCCCCATGGGGAGACAGCCTTAGCTAGGGTTACTTAGGGATAGGGTTCGGTCCAGGGACATTGCCATGGCTGAAGCGACTCCAGTCTCGTGATCTCCCTTGAGGGCTAAAGTGAGGGCCCATGTGACGGTGCGGGTCAAGTGTAGGGTTAGGGTTACAGATAGGGTTAGGTGTAGGGTGACGGTTATCTTTAAGGTTAGGTTTAGAGTTAGGTCCCAGGAGTCTCTAGACACCCCACAGAAGAGCAATGTCTCCCCAAAGGTCTGAGTGGAGTACACAAGGGAAGGTGCCGGACAGGATTAGTTTTTGGGTTCCAAGGCCAGAGAAATATACGGGCCACCCTTCGGTTAGGCCTAAGAATTCCTGTAGTGCAGCTGCCATAGCTCTTTGGAAATGACGTTGTGATGTTACACATCCCATGGCGAGTATTTCTCCACCGATTCTTGAACCCGTATGCGTGCTGTTGTCATACTTTGGAATTGGGTCCCCGTGGGAAGAAAGCCTTACCTAGGGTTAGGGTTCGGTCCAGGGACATTGCCAGGGACAAAGTGACACCAGTGTTGTGAATCCATGGAGGGTGACGTGAGGGCACATTCTTGGTTCTGGGTCTGTTTTAGAGTTAGTGTGATAGATAGGGTCAGGTGTAGGGTGAGGGTTAGGGTTAGGTTTAGTGTCAGGGTTATGTCCCAGGAGGCTCCAGGTACTGAACTGACAGCAGAGAAGTTGTCTCCCCGAAGGTTTCAGTGGAGTACACAAGGGAGGGTGCCGGTCAGGATTAGTCTTCGGGTTCCATGGCCAGTCAAATGTATGGGCCACCCTTCTGGTGGGGCTCAGGAATCTCCTAGTACTGCTGTCTCCCCGATGGGCTGAGTGGAGTACACAATGGAGGTTTCCAGTAAGGATTTGTCTTTGGGTACAAAGTCCAGACAAGTGTATGGAAAGCTCTTCATGTAGTACTCATAAATCCTCTGTTGTAGCTGCAGTCGGGCTTTGGATATGACATGGTGATGTTCCATGTTATGTTGAGTATTTCTGCACCGATTCTGGAACCCATGTACGTGCTGTTATCAGACTTTGGAATTGGGTCTCCATGGGAGAGAGCCTTAGCTAGGGTTAGGGTTCGGTACAGGGACATCGCCAGGGCCGAAGCGATACCATTCTCGTGAATTCCATGGAGGGCTGAAATGTGGGCACATGGGCGGGTGTGTGTCTGCTTTAGAGTTAGTGTGAGAGTTCGTGTTAGGTTTAGGTGTAGCGTTAGCGTTATGTTTCTGTTTATGGTTGAGATTAGTTCCCAGGAGGTTCTAGACCCTGAACCTACAGCAGTGCAGTTGTCTCCACGAAGGGCTGACTGGAGTGCAGAAGGCAGGGTACCAGTCAGCATTAGTCTTTGCCTTCCACGGCCCCACACCTATATCCGCACTCTTCGGTAGGTCTCAGGAATCCTCCAGTGCATCTGAAGCCCTGCTTTGGAAATGACATGGTGATGTTCCACGCTTCACACACAATTGTCCTGCACCATTTCTCAACCAATTGTGCCTGCTCTTGTCAGACTGTGGAAATTCGGTCTCCATATGCAGAAAGCCTTAGCTACAGTTAGGGTTTTGGCCAGGGAAATCTCCAGGGCTGAAGTGACACCAGTCCTGTGATCTCCCTGAATTGATGATATGAGGGCACATGCATGGTGTGAGTCAGGTGTAGGGTGAGTGTTAAAGATGAGGTGAGGTTTAGGTTCACGTGTATACTGTGGGTCACTGTCAAGATTAGGGCTTGGTCACAGGAGGCTCCTGGCACTATACCCCCAGTAGGGCCATTGTCACCCTACCAGGCTGAGTGGAGGGGTCTAAGGAGGGTCCCAGTCAGGCTGAGTTTTGGGTGCCAGTGCCACTCCTCGGTTAGACCTCAAGAAGTCCCCTGTGGAGCTCCTTCTGGTCTTTGGAAACGACATGATGATGTTCCAGGTTCCATGCCACATAATCCTCCTCCGCTTCTGGGCCCTATGTCCGTCATGTCCTCAGACTTAGGAATTGGGTCCCCATTAGGAGAAAGCTTTTGCCAAGGTTAAGGTTCATTCCATGGATGTTGCCAGGGCCAAAGCGACACCAGTGCCATGATCACCCTGAGGGCTGAATGAGGGTCCATGCGCGGGTGTGGGTCATGTGTAGGGTTAGGTTTAGAGTTGGGGTGAGGTTTAGTTTGAGCGGTATGTGAGTGTCACAGTTAAGGTTAGGCTTAGGTCCCAGGAAGCTCCAAGCACTGAACCTCCGCAGTGTAGTGGTCTCCCCAGAGGATTGTGTGCGGGCCTTATCAGAACAGGCTGTTCAGGCTTAGTCTTTGTGTTCCAGGACCAGCCTCATGTGTGTACCATCTTTAATTGGGCCTCATCAGCCCCCTTGTGCTGCTCCATGCGGGCATTGGAAATGTCATGATGTTTGATGTTCCATGTCGAGTAATTCTGTACCGCTTTGTGCCATTTGTTTGTGGTGTTATCAGAGATAGGAATTGGGTCCCCATCTAGAAACATCCTTAACTAGGGTTAATGTTCTGACCAGGGACTTCAC
This sequence comes from Felis catus, assembly GCF_018350175.1. Classification (NCBI taxonomy): domain Eukaryota; kingdom Metazoa; phylum Chordata; class Mammalia; order Carnivora; family Felidae; genus Felis; species Felis catus. The sequence continues at coordinate 55,946 of NW_025408547.1, forward strand.
CAGTGTGGATGTGACACCATTCCTGTGTGTGTGTCGTGTGCGTTGGGTTAGGGTTTGGGATTGGGTTTGGTGTTAGGGGTTAGGGTTACGGTTAGGGTTGGTGTTAGGGGTTAGTGTTAGGGGTTAGAGTTAGGTTTATGCATTAGAGTTATGTTTAGGGTTATGGTTAGTGTTTAGTGTTATGGTTAAGGGTTAGGGTTTGGAGTTAGACTTAGGTTTAGCCATTAGGTTTGGGCTTGGGTTAGGCTTAGGTTTAGGGTTATGATTTGGGTTTGAGAGGTAGGGTAATGGTTAGATGGTGGGGTTAGGGTAAGTTGATAGCATTAGTGTTAGGGTTTGCGTTAGGTTTAGGGATAAGGTGAGGTCTAGGTCTAGGATTTGGGTTGAGTTATGGGTGTGGATATTCGATTAGCGGTTAGCGTTAGGGTAGTGTTAGAGTTTTATGGTTAGGGTTAGGGTTAGTTAGGATTTATAGTTTTAGGGTTAGCGGGTAAAGTTAGAGTATTAGGGTTAGGGTTTTAGGGTTAGGTTTAGAGGTTTAGGCACTAGGTTAGGGTAAGTTCACCGTTTGTTTACTTTCTCAGTTCGGTAGGGTTAGATTTGGGTTTAGGTGTAGGGGTAGCGACAGGGTTTAGAGTTAGGGTTATGTTTAGGGTTAACTGTTATGTTTAGGTGTTGGGATTTGAGATAGTGTTAGGGTTAGGTCTAGGGCAAGAAGTAAAGTATGTTTGCACTCCCACTTGGAACGGGGAGATGTTTATGTGTGGACACCGTCCTGCATCTGGGAGGGAGTGTGTTCATTTTTTTCGCCCCTGTCTCTCTGCATTGGAGTATGTTTTTGTCTTGCTCCATTCTTGCTTGGCTCTGGACTATTTCACAACGCGACCCTGCCTCTCTCGGTATGATAGGATTTCACGTTCTGGCTCATCCGTTTTTGATGCATCAGGTGCATTGTTTTAATCTCTATATCATTTTTTTATTTTAATTATTTTCTTCATTCTGTCCTTTGTGAGTTTTGTTTGTTGTCTTTTGTCTGGTTTTTATTTTATAAAGTTTTGGAGTTTACTTCAGTGCTCGTTTTATTTTGTTGTTTTTTTTTTTAATTCTGTGGCAGACTTGTATTGTTATAAACTTCCCTGTTAGAACCAGTTTTCCTGCTTTACATATGTTTGGATTGTTGTGTTTTCATTTTCATTTGTTTCCAATTTTTTTTGGATTTTCTCTTTGATTTGTTGGCTGAGCCATTGATTGTTTAGTAGCATGTTATTTAACTTCTATGGTTTTGTGCCTTTTCCAGATCTTCTTTCTTGTTGTAGACTTCTAGTTTCATAGCATTGTGGTCTGAAAAGACACATGGTATGGTGTCGATCGGTTTGATTTGGTTTTGGCTTGTTTTATGACCTAATATTTTATCCAGTTTGTGGAATTTTCTATGTGCACGTGAAAAGAATGTGTATTGTGCTGTTTTAGGATGGAATGTCTAAAATATATCGGCTAAATCCATCTGGTCTCCTCTATCATTCAAAGTCTCTACTTCCTTGTTGATTTTCTGATGGAAATCTCTCTCCATTGATGTCATTGGGTTGTTAAAGTGCCCTACTATTATTGGATGACTATCAATTCTTTAGTTTTGATCTGCTTTGTGTATTTGGGTGCTCTTAGGTTGAGCACATATATGTTTACAATTGTTCTTTTTGTTGCGTTGTATCTTTTATTATTATAGTGTCCTTTGTCTCTTGTTACAGTTTTATTTTTAAATCTATTTTGTCTGATAAAGGTACTGCTACTGCAGATTTCTTTTGAAACCTTAGTTCTATAATTTGTCTCTTGTAGGTAGAAGATAGATGGGTCCTATATATTTACTCATTCTATCACCCAATGCCTTTTATTATGAAGAGAGAGAGCACAGGCATGGGAGGGCGGGGTGGGGGGAATGAGGGAAGAGAGAGATAGAGAGAGAGGGAGAGAGAGAATGAGAATGAGAATGAATCCTCACCAAGTTCCATGCTCAGTGCAGAGCCCACTTGGGGCTCAATCCCATGATCCTGTGATCATAGCCTGAACCGAAATCAAGAGTAGAAATCTCAAGCGATTGAGCCATCCCGTTGCCCCTATCTGTCACCCAGTGCCTTTGATTTGAGCATTTATTCGGTTTCTGTTCAAAGTAATTTGTAGACATGTACTTGTCCTATTATTACTTGATATTGGTTATTTCTGATTTTTTCTGATCCTTTGTTCTCTTTCTCTTTTTTTGATTTGCTGGGTTTCTTCACAATTTCACAGTTGAAATTTTTTGTCTTTATACTCTGCATATGTATTAGTAGTGTTTCATTTGTGGGTATTATTAGGTTTGTACCTAACCACTTCTGCATATAGGAGTCTATATTAAGTTGATAGTTGTTTAAGTTTGAACCAGTTGTTTACTCCTCTCCTCCCCGTGTTGTAGCTATGTAGTGTTCCTATTTCGAAACCATTCATATTGTGAATACCTTGTCTTATGTTTTACAGAGATACTCATTTTTATTGCTTTTGCGTTTCACACTTTGATATTGTCACTTTTGGTGTTTCTTTCCCACTTAAAGAGTCCCCTTTAACATTTCTTGCAGGGGTGGTTTGTTGATTGTGAACTCGCTTAGTATTTATTTGGGAAACTCTTGATCTTCCTTCCATCTGAATGATAGTTTGCTAGATAGACTCTCTTTGGCTGCAGATGTTTTCCATTCGGCACCTTTACCAAACCGTGCTGCTCACTTACGGTTTCAAAGTTTCTTCTGAAATACATCCAGTGATAACTTTATGAGGTTTCCCTTGTAGGTAACTGTCAACTTTTGTTTTCTTGCTGTGAAAAGTTTTCTTTATCACGACATTTTTGGTTTTAATTACTATACGGCTTGCTTCTGTTGAATATAATGGGGGTTCTTTGTGCCTCCTGCTCTGGATCTGTTTCCTTCCCCACATTCGGGAAGTTTTTATTTTTTGTGTCTCCAAATAAATTTTCAGATTCTATTTCTCAGAGTTCTGAGAATGAGAAATAGGACAGAAAAGACCTATTGAAGGTTCTCTGATGAGTCACTGGATTTGCATGCGTGGAGGATAGATTTTAGACTCAAATGAACAACCTACCTTTAACTTAAGAACTAGAAGAAAAAAACAATCTATGCCCAATGTTCTCAAAAGGGAGAAATTAATCCATATGAGAGTGGGAACCAATGAAACAGACCATGAAATCAATAGAAATTATGAAGAAGACCAACAGTGGGATTTCAGAAGAGTGAAACAAAATTGTCAGGGCTATACATAGACTATGCTAAGACATAAAGAGGACCAAATTCAAAAGAATTATACATAAAAGAGAAGATATTATGCCTTATACCAAAGAAACATAAAGCAGACAAAGTGGCAACTATGGCCAAATTAGAGTACAGAAAACTACCTACCTAGAAGAAATGGATAGGTTCTTAGAAACACACAACCTACCAAGATTGAATCAGGAAGAAATAGAAGGTTTGCACAGACCCATTAAAGGAAGACTGTATCAATACAAGAAGATAACCAATGTAAGTAAATTGAATCAGTAATCGAAGTTCTGCCAAGGAAGAAAACCCCAGGACCAGGTGGATTCACTGGTGAATTTAACCAAACGTTTCTAGAAGAACTAACAGCAGTCCTCTCACTGATTCAAAAGGAATGAACACCACCAAACTCATTTCATGAGACTGGAATTACCCTGGTAAGAAGCCAGAAAGGATACTACCTGAACAGAAATCTATAGGCCAGTATCCCCGTGATGAATATAGATGAAAAATTCCCAGTAACATACAGGCAAACCAAATTCAGGATCACATGAAAAGAATCATTGACCGTGATGAAGGGTTTTTTCCCTGTAAAGGCAGGATGTTTCAGAAATGCAAATCAATAAATGTGACCCCTCACATAATTGAATGAAATAAAAATCAACCAGAAACCAGACTCTTAACTATAAATAGCAAATGGAGGGTTACTATAAGTGAGGTGGGCAGGGGCATGGGTTAAATGGGTGATGGGCTATGGAGGAGGCTAGCAGTGAGGATCACTGGGTGTTGTATGTAAGTGATGGATGACTACATTCTATACCTGAAGTTAACATACACTGTATGTTAACCAATTGGAATTTAAATAAAAACTTGAAAAAATAAATACTAAAGAAATGCATACATAAATTTTAACTAAACTAAATAAATACCTTTTATTTTATTTTTTTCAATATATGAAGTTTATTGTCAAATTGGTTTCCATACAACATCCAGCACTCACACCAAAATGTGCCCTCCTCAATACCCATCACCCACCCTCCCCTCCCTCCCACCCCCCATCAACACATTTCATTGGAAATATTAGCCAAGGACACATACTGTAAATTCACAACTGATTCATAGCTCCCTGTAAGTTTCATTCTGACCTTGTCACATATGTGTCATCAAAGATATTATTAGTGACTTTTCAGATAAGCTCCCCACATCAAGATAGTGATGTTAGAGAATCTGGTATAAATGGAATTTCACAGATTCCAAATTAGGAATTATTTTTCATTTTTAATGTTTCTTTTTTCTTTTTTTGAGAGAGCCCGAGCTGGGGAGGGGGGAGAGAGTGGGAGATACCGAATCTGAGGCAGGCTCAAGGCTCTGAGCTCTCAGGACAGAGCCTGACGCGGGGCTCAAACTCATGGACTGCAAGATCATGACTTGCGTCAAAGTCGGACGCTTAACCGACTAAGCCACCCAAGCACCCCAGGAATGATAGTTTATTGGCAAAGAAGGAGAAATTAAAGATAGTGTAAAGGATGTCTATTTTTAATTGAGATATTGTTCACACATTTGTTGTATGAGTTTTAGGCATACATTGTGGTCATTCCATATGTCTATGAATTATATTGTACTTAAGCACAAGTGTAGCTATCCTGTGAAAGCATGCAACAGTATTATTACAGGATTGACTCCATTACATTGGCTGTCCCTTGTATCCCTAGGACTCATTCATTCCATAGCTGTTGCCGGTATCTCTCTCAAAGGTATTCATTCTTTATCTAACCTAAGTATTTTGGTGGTAAACACAATTACCACTTGCTCAGCAAGTGTAAATTGGCGGTCTATTTTTCTGTGAACATTGCTTAAACCATTACAAATGATGTCATTACGTTAATAAAGTCGGTTTCATTCTTCACTCACAAGAAAGGAGAAGGAAAAGATTTCTTTGTGTCCCAGGCCCTGTCATTAAAACCTTTCCCAATGTGGACAACAGGTTTAGTAGCCCAGGCACCTTCAGTGTCTCAGCTGAGCGACCAGGGCCTTGCACATTGCAAAAATTCCCATGATGGCCAACAGAGAGAGCTCGAGCACCACAGACCCGGAGAGGCGGGTTCCTCTGCCCAGGCAGTGATGGCCAGCAGAAGGCGCACCATCGGCTTTTCTGACCCAGGGCACCTGAGAGCAGGAAGGGCTTTGATTGCTCCCAGAGTACTCAGGGCCTCTGCCGCTGCCTGAGTACAGAGAGCAGAGCTGCATTTCCAGCAGGTTGTGCCGCCTGCCCCAGGGGAGATCTTGGGAGCTTTGTAGCCACTTGGCATCTCCTGAGTCGCCAGAGAGAGTTTGTCTTATTGTACTGAGTGCTGAGGAATGGGCGCTGGGTGGCTTCCCTGGGCAAGCTGGTTGCTGAGATGCACAGGCCCTTGCATTTTCTGGGCTGTTCCCGTGTTTCATTCCTCCCCTTCCTGGACAGTATTTGAACAAGACATATTTTACTAAAGGTCTTGTGGATTGCGGAGTCCCACGACATCACCTCATCGATGCAGTCGATGGTTTGTTCCAGATTCAGGCTTGTTTCCGGGAAGAAACCCTGACAGAAATTCAGAAGAACAGGAGCTGCATTCCGTTAGGACATGAATACATGAAATGCTCGTCTTGGGAACTCCTAGAAGAATGAGCTGGGACCCACTTTCTGAGTCCTGCTAGAACCATTGACGGAGGTAAGGGCACAAACTGTCCCCCACATCATACATGCTTTTTAAAAAGTTTCATGGTTATTTTTCCAACCTAATTAAGTGATTGCAAATTACAGAAAACCTGGTAGGTACCTGTCATTAACGTACATTATTTTTAATTTAAATTGCAGTGAGTGAAGATACAGTGTAATATTAGTTTCAGGTGTAAAATATAGAGCAACCCTTCCACACGTCATCCGGTGCTCATCCCAGGTGCACTTATTAATCCCCAGCAGCTGCTCCACCCATTCCCCACCTTGCTCTGGAAGCACTCAGTACTTTTCATAGTTAAGAGTCTGTTTGTCACTGTCTTCTCCCTGCCCCCCCCCCCGGTTTGTTTTGTTTTATTTCCATGTGTTAGTGAAATCATCTGGTATTTGTCTTTGTCTGAAAGGCTTATTTCACCCAGGATAACATTCTCTCGCTCCATCCAGCTCATGGCAAATGACAAGATTTCATGTTTTTACGGCCTAATAATATTACATTCCATAGACCACATCTCAATTTATTCATCAGTTGATGGATGCTTGGATAGTTTCTGTAATTTGGCTGTTGTAGAAAATGCTGGTGTAAACATCATGGTGCATGTATCCCTTTGAAGATTTTGTATTCTTTGTGGAAATACCTCGTAGTGAAATTGCTGGATCGTAAGGTACTTCCATTTCCAGTTTTTTTTTTTTTTTTTTGAGAAATGTCCATAATGTTTTCCAGACTGGCTGCACCAGTTTGCATTCTTACCCACAGTGCAAGAGGGTAATTCTTTCCACACATCCTTGGCAACACCTGCTGTTTCATCCTTCATTGATTTTCGTCATTGTGACAGATGTGCTTTGTTATCTCATTGTACTTTCGAATTGTATTTCCCTGAAGATCCGTATTGTTGAGTATTTTTTCATGTGTCTCTTGGCCAGGTATATGTCTTCCTTCGGGAAATGTCCATTCGTGACTTCTGCCCATTTTTAATCAGATTTCTCATTTTTTGGGTGCTGTATAACTATATATTTTGGGCACTAACCCTTTATCTGATGTCGTTTGCAAATATCATTCTGTAGGTGTTTTAGTTTTGTTGATTATTTCCTAGGTGACGGAAGGTTTTAATTTTTATGAAGTCTCATTATTTTTTCTTGTGTTTCTCTTACCTCTAGAGATATATCTACAAAGACATTTGCACAGGCAGTGTCAAATAAGATACTACCCGTGTTATCCTCTGGGATTTTTATGGTTTCCGGTTTCACATATAGGTCTTTATCCATGTTGGATTTATTTCTGTGTATGGTGTAAGAAAGTGGTCCATTGTTGTTTTTGTTTTGTTTTGCAGGATGCTGTCCAGTTTTTCCAAAACCATATGTTGAGGGGACTTTTTTTAAAGTTTATTTACTTATTTTTGAGAGAGAGCATGCAGAAGAGGGGCAGAGAGAAATGGAGACAGAGAATCCCACGCATGCTCTGCACTGCCCTGAGATCATAACTTGAGCTGAATTAACAATCACAATCACACGCTTTGTTGACTGAGCCACCCCTGTGTCCCAAGACTATCTTTTTTTCCATTGGATGTTCTTTCCTGCTTTGTTGAGAATTAATTGACCATATAGGTGTGAGTTCATTTCTGCGTTTCTATTCTATTGATCTATGCCTCTGTGTTTTTTTGTTGTTGTTTTGTCAGTACCATACTGTTCTGATCAGTAAGCTTTGTAATATTACCTGAAGTCTGGAATTGTGATGTCTCCAGCTTTGCTTTTCTTCTTCAAGTTTGTTTTGGCTGTTTGGGGACTTTTATCATTCCATACAAATTTTGAGATGATTTGTTCTTGTTCTGTCACAAATGTTTTTGTTAGTGTGATAAGGATTTCATTATATGTGTAGATTGTTTTGAGAAGTGTAGACATTTTAACAGTATTTTGTGCTTCCCATCCATGAACATGAAATGTATTCCATTTCTTTGTGTCCTCTTCCATTTCTTTCATCAGTGTTTCATAGACTTTAGAGTACACGTCTTTCAATTCTTTGGTTAGGTTTATCCCTGGTTTCTTGTATTTGTGAGCCTGTCAATGGGATTGATCCCTTACTTTCTCTCTGTGTTAATTCATGATTTGTGTTAGAAATGCCATACATCTATGTAGCTTGATTTCTGTATATTGTGACTTGTGGAATTCATATATCAATTCTAGCAATTTTTAAGGGAACCTTTCATGTTTTTTATAGAACACATCATGTCAGTTCCAAATAGTGAAAGTGCTACTTCTTCCTTGCCGATTTGGATGCCTCTTATTTCTTTTTGTTGTCTGAGTGCTGTGGTTAGGGTTTGCCATACTATGTGGAAAAACAGTGGTGAGACGGGTCATTCCTGTTTTGTCCCTGACCTTGGAGGAAAATTTTTCAATTTTTCCCCATTGAGGATGAGATGAGCTGTGGGTTTTTCCTAGATGACCTTTATTATGTGCAGGTAGGTTGAGTCTCAATGTACTTTGCTGAGGGGTTTTATCATGAATGGATGTGACATTTTGTCAAATAGTTTTCCTGCATCTGTTGAAAGCATCGTATGGTTCTTATCCTTTGTCTTATTACTGTGGTGCATCATGTTGATTGATCTGTGAATGTGGAACCACCCTTGCAGCCTAGGAATATATTCCACTTGATTATGGTAAATGATTCTATTAATGTATTGTTGACTTTAATTTGAAGGTATTTTAATAAGAATTTCTGCATACATAGTCATCAGGCTATTGGGCTGCAGTTTTATTTAAAATTTTTTTAATATTTTTAAATGTTTATTTCTTTCCTTTGAGTACATAAAAGTGAGGGAGGGGCTCAGAGATAGGGAAAGAGAGAATCCTGGCCATGGCCCACACTGTCATGGCAGGGTCCAACATGGGACTCGAACCCACGCACAGCAAGATAATGTCCTAATCTGAAATTAAGAGTTGGACAGTAAACAGCCCGAGCCACACAGGCACCCTGCCAGTTTTCGGTTTTAGTGGAGGCTTTATCTGGTTTTGGTATCAGGGTAATGATGGACTCATAAGATGAATTTATGTTTTCCTTCTTTTTTTATTTTTCGTAATAATTTGAAGAGAATACATATTACCTCTTTCTTAAATGGGTGGTAGAATTCATCAGTTAAACCATCTGGCCCAGAACTCTTGTGTTGGGGGGAGATTTTTTTTTATTACTGATTTGATTTCTTTCTGTTTTCAGAATATATGTATCTTCCTGTTTCAGTTTTGGTAGTTTGTGTTTCTAGGAATTTGTCCATTTTTCTCAGAGTGTCCAATTTGTTGCATATAGTTGTTCATAATATTAACTTCTAACTGTATTTTTGTGGTGTGGACTGTTATTTCTCCTTTCTTATTTGTGATTTTATTTATTGGAGTCCTTTCTCTCTTCTTACTGAAAAGTCTGCCTAGAAGTTTTCATGTTGATTTCTGTTTTCAAAGAACCAGCCCCTGGTTTCATTGATTTTGTCTAGTGTCTTTTTGGTTTGACTATCCCTTATTTCTGTCTGAATCTCTATTACTTCCTTCCTTCTGCTGTTCTTCTTCTGATATGTGACCTAGAATATGATCAATTCTGGAGAATGTCCCATGTGCGCTTGAAAAAAATATGTACTCTGCCATTTTAGTATGGAGTATTCTAAATATATCTGTTAAACCCATCTGGTCCAGTGTGTCATTCAAAGCCATTGTTTCCTTGTTGATTTTTCTGTTTACAGCTTCCGTCCTTTGATGTGAGTGATGTGCAAAGTCCTGTACTATCGTTATATTATAAAAAATGAGTTCTTTTATGGTTGTTAAATATTTTATATACTTGGTGATAGCATGTTGGGTGCATCAAAATTTACAATCATTGGATATTCTTGTTTCATTGTCCCCTTTAGTATGAGATAGCGTCCATCTTCATCTCTTGTTATAGCTTTATTTATTTATTTATTTACTTATTCATTTATTTATTTATTTTAATTTATGTCATAGTTGACATACAGTGCATTCTCGGATTCGGGAATAGAATTTGGTGATTCATCCCTTACATACAATACTCAGTGCTCATCACAACAAGTGCTCTCCTTAATACTCATCCCACATCTAGCCCAGCGCTGACCCATTTCCTTCTATCAACCTTCGTTTTTTTTCTCTAACATTAAGAGACTCATGTGGTTTGTTACCACTCTTCTCATTTCCTGCCCCCTTCCCATGTTTTCATCTGTTTTGTTTCTTCAATTCCACATGAGTGAAATCATATATTTGTCTTTCTCTGATTGACATATTTCACTTAGCATAATACATGCTAGCTCCATCCACATCATTGCAAATGGCAAGATTTCATTCTTCTTGAAGTTGAGTTATATTTCTTTGTATATACACATGTTTGTATATATGAACGTACACATATGTACATATGTATATATGCGTATACATACATACACACACACACACTCACCACAACTTCTGTATACCTTCATCAGTTGATGGATACTTGGGCTTTCTCTATAGTTTGGCTACTGTTGATAATGCTGCTATAAATACTGGCTTCATGAAATGTCACTATTAGGTATTTACCCAAAGTGTGCCAAAATAGAGTCTCGGTTTTAAAGGTAATTTTGCCTGATATAAGTATTGCTACTGGCTTTCTTTTGACATTATTGGCATAATAAATGGTTCTTCATTCTCTCACTTTAAATCTGAAGGTGACTTAAGTCCAAATAAAGCTTTGTAGGCAGCATCTAGATAGGTGTTGTTTTTGTTTGTTTGTTTGTTTTGTCCATTCTGACTCCCTATCCAATGTCTTATGATTGGAGCATTTAGTCTATGTACATTTAGAGTGATTATTAATAGGTATATATTGAGTGCCGTTCTACTAGTTGTTTTGCCATTGTTTCTTGATGTTTTCTCTGATCCATTCTTGTCTGTAACACTTTTAGTCCTAGATTTCCACTCAAAGAGCCCGATTGAAATATTCTTTTCTTTTGACTGGTAGTACATTTCTTTACTTCTTTTTAATATTTCTTTTTTTTTAACTTAAGCCTACGTTAGTTACTTTATAGTGGAATACAGTTTCAGCAGTAGAATTTAGTGATCCATCAAGTACAAAATATACCCAATACTCATCCCAAGTGCGCCCGTAATGCCCATCACCCATTTAGCCTATACCCCTATTCAGTAACCCTCCTGGAACCCTGAGTTTCTTCTCTGTATTTCAGAGTCTCTTATCGTTTGACTTCCTCTCTGTTTTTATCTTCTTTTTTTTTTTGCTTTCCTTTCACTACGTTCATCAGTTGTATTAAATTCCACAGATGAAAAGATAATATGATGTGTGTCTTTCTCTGACATATTTTGCTTAGCATAATCAAGTCTGGTTCCATCCATGTTGTTTCAAATAGCAAGATTTCATTCTTTTTGGCCGCCGAGTAATATTCCATTGTATGAATATACCACATCTTCTTTATCCATTCATCTGTCAATGGTCATTTGCGCTCTTTGCATAACTTAGCTATTGTTGATAATGTTGCTATAAAGTGCATGCGCCACTTCAACTCAGCATTAGTGTATCCTTTGGATAAATACGTAGTAGCGCTCTTTGCATAACTTAGCTATTGTTGATAATGTTGCTATAAAGTGCATGCGCCACTTCGACTCAGCATTAGTGTATCCTTTGGATAAATACGTAGTAGTGCAATTGCTGGGGCCTAGTGTAGTTCTATTTTTAGTTTTTCTGACAAATCTCCATACTATTTCCAGAGTGGCTTCACCACTTTGCATGCCCACCAGCGTTTCAAAAGCGTTCCCTTTCTCTGCATCCTTGCCAACATCTGTCTTTTTTGGAGATGTTAATTTTAGCCATTCTGAGAGGTGTGAGGGAATATCTCATTGTGGTTTCGATTTGTATTTCAGTGATGACAAGTGAGATTGAGCATCTTTTCATGTGTGACCAATCTGGATGTCATCTTTGTTAAAGTGTCTCTTCACGTCTTTTGCCCATTTCTTCACTGGATTATTTGGTTTTTGGGTGTTGAGTGTGATAATTTTTTATAGATTTTGGATACTAACCCTTTATCTGATATGTCACCTGCAAATATCTTCTCCCATTTCATTCAGTGGCCTTTCAGTTTTGCTGACTATGTCCTCTTCTGTGCAGATGCTTTTTATCTTGAGGTCCCAATAGTTCATTTTGGTTTTTATTGCCCTTGCTTTGGAGACATGACAAGCAAGAAGTTGTTGTGGCCAGGATCAAGGAGGTAGATTGTCTGTTTTCTCCTCTAGGATTTTGATGGTCCCTACTTACATTTATATCTTTGATCCATTTTGAGGTGTGTGTGTGTGTGTGTGTGTGTGTGTGTGTGTGTGTGGTTTAAGAACATAGTCCAGGTCCAATCTTCTCACTGTTTAGTTTTCCCAGTACCATTTGCTGAAGAGACTTTTGTTTTTCCATTGGATATTATTTCCAGTGTTATCAAAGATTACTCGGCCATGGGGCGCCTGGGTGGCGCAGTCGGTTAAGCATCCGACTTCAGCCAGGTCACGATCTCACGGTCCGTGAGTTCGAGCCCCGCGTCAGGCTCTGGGCTGATGGCTCGGAGCCTGGAGCCTGTTTCTGATTCTGTGTCTCCCTCTCTCTCTGCCCCTCCCCCGTTCATGCTCTGTCTCTCTCTGTCCCAAAAATAAATAAAAACGTTGAAAAAAAAATTAAAAAAAAAAGATTACTCGGCCATATGTTTGAGCGTCCATTTATGGGTTCCCTATTCCATTCCATTGATGTCTGTGTCCGTTTATGTGCCCGTACCATACTTTCTTGATGATTGCGGTTTTCTAATACACCATAAAGTCCAGATTTTAATGTCTCCAGCTTTGTTTTCTTTTTCAACATGACTTTGGCGATTTGGGGTCTTTTCTGGCTCCCTACAAATTTTAGGGTTGTTCTAGTTCTGTGAGGAAGGCTGGTGTTATTTTGATAGGGATTGCATTGAATGTGTCGATTGCTTTGGGTAGTATTGACATTTTAATAATATTTGTTCTTCTCACCCATGAGCATGGAATGTTTTTCGGTTTCTTTGTGTTTCTTCCATTTCTTTCATAGATGTTGTATGGTTTGTTCCTTTATTTTTTTAATGTTTGTTTTTTTTGAGAGAGAGAAAGAGCACATGAGCAGGGGAGGGGCAGAAAGAGAGAGAGAGGGAGACACAGACTCTGAAGCAGGCTCCAGGCTCTGAGCTGTCAGCACAGTGCCCATCACGGGACTCAGACCCACAAATGCGGGATCATGTCCTGAACCGAAGTCGGCACTTAACCGACTGAACCACCCAGGCGCCCCTCTATTGTTTTAAGTGTACTGATCTTTTTCCTGTTTGGTTATGTTTACCCCTGGGTATTTGATGGTTTTCAGTGCAGTTGTAAAGTACATCAATCCTTGATTTCTCTCTGCTGACTCATTATTGGTGTATAGAAATGCAGTCAACTTCTGTATATTGATTTTATATCCTGAGACTTTCCTGAATTCCAGTATCAGTCCTAACGGTTTTTCCATGGAGTCTTTTGGATTTCCTTGGAAAGTATCACGTCTGCGAAGAGGGAAAGTTTGACCCTCCTTGCCAATTTGGACGCCTTGTATTTCCTTTTGTTGTCTGCTTGCTGATGTTAGGAGTTCCAACAGTTTGTGGAATAATGGTGGTGAGAGTGGACATCCCAGTCGTGTTCCTGACCTTAGGGGGAAAGCTCTCAGTTTTTCCTCATTGAAGATGATATTAGTTGTGGGACTTTCGTATCTGGACATACTGATATTCAGACAAGACCTCTCTATACTTCCTTTCATGAGTGCTTTTTTTTTCCATCAAGAAAGGATGCTGCATTGTGTCAAATGCTCTTTCTGCATCTATTGAGAGGATCATATGGTTGTTATCCTTTCTTTTATCAATGTAATGTATCACATCAGTTGATTTGCAGATATTGAATTCGTGGTGCATCCCAGGAATAAATCCAATTCATTCTGGTGAATAATTATTTGTATGTATTGTTGGATCCGGTTTGCTACTTTTGTTGAGAATTTTTGCATCCAGGGTCATCAGGGAAATTGGTCTGTAGTTTTCCTTTCTGGTGGGATCTTTGTCCAGTTTGGACTCAAGGCCAAGCTGGCCTCATAGAATGAGTTTGGAAGTGTTCCTTCCATGTCTCTGGCCATGACCTTATCTTGTTCTTTCATTTGGGATGCATTCCTCTTGTCTTGGCATTTTGGCTGAGTTTTTGCCTTCTCTGTGTTACAAACGCTCATTATGTTAGCTGCCTGTGAGATGAATGGCTTTATGAAAAGGAGGTCATCTAGTGTCCAGGGCCTGACACATCAGGGAGTGTCTGTGGTGTGTGTTGCATACATTGTTTTGTGTTCTGGCTGCACTGTCCTTCAGGCCAGTTGCATGGACAATGTATGGTCCTTGGCCAGAATGTGCTGAGTTTTGTCTAGGCCAGCTCCGATCTGCTTCTTAAATGAGACTTGAAATGACTGCCACTCGAAGTGAAGCTCTGCAGAACTGTCTGGTCAAGAGAGGTGGTGTGGTCATGAGCTTCCGCTGGTCTTCTGGGGAAGGGGAAACCTCCATTGGGACTTAGGCAAGCCTGATTGACCTAGAAGGCCAGTCTCACCAGAGCACAGGAATGTGGGGTTGGTGTAAGCATCTTAGGCAGCCAGTGTGAGGATGACATTGTTTCCACCAGATGGCTCTGTGTTTATGCTGTGGGGAAGAGGAGGAAAATGGTCCCACACACCTCTTCTGTCCTACCTCCTTTGTCCCCTTGTTGTGAACACTGCCTCTCAGGGATGCTCCCCATGAGAGTGTATAATCACCCCCCTGTGTGCACCAGGCGATGTACAGGTCACTGTTTCCACACCATCTGCCTGTAAGTAGTTTGCTGCCTTCTCTCAAGGATTAGGCCAGTGACCTCAGGGCTGTATCCCAGCCAAGCCTTCTAACCTTTGAAACTCCACATTCTCAGGGTCTGGATCGCTTGGTTAAGTGTCTGAGTCTTGATCCTGGCTCAGATCATGACCTCGTGGTCATGGGCTTCTCTCTCTCCCTCTATACCTGCCCCTGCCTTGCATGTGCTCTCTTTCTCTATATATATCTCAAAATAAATAAACTTAAAACAAATTTAGTGCATGGAATACCTTATTTAGGCGAGAATTCCTCCCTGATGGAATGGCAGGGGTCTATCAGTTAAATTTCCGGCAATGACTAGGAATTTCATTGCTGACCGGTTAAAGGTTACATTCCTACAGGAGTAAATTTAGGGTTAGTGACAAGAGGCCTTAACGTAAGTAACTCCATGATGGCGGGCACTGGGTTCATGGAGGCTGCATTGCCTCAGGCAGTGGGTTCACTGTAGGCAGCAGTGCTTCGGACAGTATGTTCACAGGTGTCAGCAGTGCTTCGGGTGGTAAGTTTACTGGAGGCTGCAGTGACACTGGCAGTGGGTTCACTGGAGGCTGCAGTGTCTCGGGCAGTGCGTTCACTGGAGGCTGCATTGCCCCAGGCACTGGGTTCACTGGACAATGCAGTACAGCGCGCACTGGGTTCACAGGAGGGTGCAGTGCCTCGTGTACCGGGTTCACTGCAGGCTGCAGTGCTGCGAGAACTGGTTTCACTGGTGCCTGCAGTGCCGCAGGCACTGGGTTTACTGGAGGCTCCAATGCTGCAGGAACTGGCTTCACTAGAAGCTGCAGTGCCGCGGACACTGGCTTTACTAGAGTGTTCAGTGCCATGGGCACTGGTTTCACTTGAGGCTGCAGTGGCAAGGACACTTGGTTCACTGGAGGGTGCAGTGCCATGCGCACTGGCTTCACTGGAGGGTGCAGTGCCAGGGACACTGGCTTCACTGGATAGTAGAGACCCGCAGGCACTGGGTTCACTGCAGGCTGCAGTGCCGCTCCACTGGGTTCACTGCAGGGTGCAGTGCCGCGTGCACTGGGTTCACTGGAGGCTGCATTACCGCGGGCACTCTGTTCACTGGATGGTTCAGTGCTGCGGGCACTGCTTTGACTGGAGGGTGCAGTGCCGCGGCACGAGGTCACAGGATCCTACATTTTTGTGGGCAATGGGTTCGCTGCAGGCTGCATTGACACGGGCACTAGGTTCACTGGAGGGTGGAGTGGAGCGGGCACTGGCTTCACTGTTGGCTGAAGTGCCGCAGGCACTGGGTTCACTGGAGGCTGCAGTGCCACGGGTGCTGCATTGACTGGAGGCTGCAGTGCCGCAGGCAATGGGTGCATTACAGGCTGGAGTGCCCTGTGCACTGGGTTCACTGCAGGATGGAGTAATGCATGCACTGGGTTCACTGGAGGCTGCAGTACTGTGATCACCGGGTTCACTGGAGACTGCATAGAAGCGGGAACTGGGTTCACTGCATGGTTCAGTGCTGCAGGCACTGGGTTCATTGGAAGCTGCACAGAAGCGGGAACTGGGTTTACTTCATGGTGCAGTTGTGGGCACTGGGTTCACTGCAGGCTGCAGTGCACCGGTCACTGAGATCACTGGAAGCTGCAGTGCTGTGGGCACAGGGGTCACTGGAGGAAGCAGGGCATAGGACACTGGCTTCACTGGAGGCTTAGTGCCATGGACACTGGGTTCACTTGAAGCTGCAGTGCCACGGGCACTGGGTTCACTGGAGGCTGAACTGTTGTGGACACTGGGTTCACTGCAGGCTGCAGTGCACTGGTGACTGACATAACTGGAAGCTGCAGTGCTGCCTGCACAGGGTTCACTGGAGGGGGTAGTGCCGCTGGATCTGGGTTCATTGGAGGTTGCAGTGCTGCGGGCACTGTGTTCACTGGAGGCTGCATAGAAGCAGAAACTGGGTTCACTGCGTGGTGCAGTGCTGCGGGCACTGGGTTCACTTGACGGTGCAGTGCGGCAGGCACTGGCTTCACTGGAGGGTGCAGTGCCGGGGACACAGGCTTCACTGGAGGGAAGAGTCAACAGACCTATGGTTCAATGGAGGCTGCAGGCCTGTGGGCACTGGGTTCACTGGAGTGTGCAGTGCCGCGTGCTGGGTTCATTTCAGGATGCATTGCCTCGGGAAATGGGTTCACTGGAGGATGCAGTGCTTCTGGCAGTGGGTTCAGTGAAGGCTGCAGTGCCGAGGGCACAGGATTCACTCAAGGATGTAGTGCCGCGGGCACTGGGTTCACTGGAGGCTGCCGTGTCGCAGGACCCAGGTTCACTGCAGTATGCCGTTCCGTGGGCACTGTGTTCACTGGAGGCTCCAGTGGCGCGGGCACTGTGTTCACTGGAGGATGCAGTACTGCGGGCACTGGCTTCACTGGAGGGTGCAGTGCCGGGGACACTGGCTTCACTGGAGGCTAGAGTCAGCAGACCTTGGGATCACTGGAGGCTGCAGTCCCATGGCCACTGGGTCCACTGGAGTGTGCAGTGCCGCGTGCTGGGTTCACTCAGGATGCATTGCCTCGGGTACTGGGTTCACTGGAGGATGCAGTGCTTCTAGCAGTGGGTTCAATGGAGGCTGCAGTGCCGAGGGCACAGGATTCACTCGAGGCTATAGTGCCGCAGGCACTGGGTTCACCGGAGGCTGCAATGCCTAGGGCACTGGGTTCACTGGAGGTTGCCATGCCGCAGGAACTAGGTTCACTGCAGGATGCCGTTCCGCGGGCACTGGGTTCACTGGGGGATGCAGTGCCTCAGGAGCTGTGTTCACTGGAGGATCCAGTGCCGCGGGTACTGTATTTACTGGAGGATGCAGTGCTGCGAGCCCTGGTTCACTGGAGGCTGCAGTGCAGCGGACACTGTATTCACTGGAGGCGCCAGTGCCGTGGTCACTGGGTTCACTGGGGGATGCACTGACGCGGGCCTTTTCACTGGAGGCTCCAGTGGTGCAGGCAATGCATTCACTGCAGGCTGCAGTGCAGTGGGCACTGGGTTTACTAGAGGCTGCAGTTCTGCGGGCACTGGTTTCACCGGAGGCTGCAGTGTCACGGGCACTGGGTTCACTGGTGGCTGCATTGCCTCGGGCAGTGGGTTCACTGAAAGCAGCCGTGCTTCGGACAATGTGTTCACAGGTGTCAGCAGTGCTTTGGGTGGTAAGGTCACTGGAGGCTGCAGTGACACTGGCAGTGGGTTCACTGGAGGCTGCAGTGCCTTGGGCAGTGCGTTCACTGGAGGCTGCACTGCCCCAGGCACTGGGTTTACTGGACGATGCAGTGCCGCGGGCACTGGGTTCACAAGAGGCTGCAGTGCCTGATGCACAGCGTTCACTGCAGGCTGCAGTTTGCAGAAACTGGTTTCACTGGTGCCTGCAGTGCCGTGGATAATGGCTTTACTAGAGTGTGCAGTGCCATGGGCACTGGCTTCACTTGAGGCTGCAGTGGCGTGGACACTTTGTTCACTGGAGGGTGCAGTGCCACGGGCACTGGCTTCACTGGAGGGTGCAGTGCCAGGGACATTGGCTTCACTGGAGGGTAGAGACCTGCAAGCCCTGGGTTCAATGCTGCTGCAGTGCCGCGGGCACTGGCTTCACTGGAGGATCCACTGCAGTGGTGCCTGGGTTCACTGGAGGCTCCAGTGCAACGGGAACTGGCTTCACTGGAAGGTGCAGTGGCACAGACACTTGGTTCACAGGAGGGTGCAGTGCCGCAGGCACAGGCTTCACTGGAGCCTGCATTGGCGGGGACCCTTGGTTCACTGGAAGGTGCAGTTCCACAGGCCCTGGCTTCATTGGAGCGTGCAGTGCCAAGGACACTGGCTTCACTGGAGTGTAGAGACCCGCAGGCACAGGGTGCACTGCAGGCTGCAGTGCTGTGCTACTGGGTTCACTGCAGGGTGCCGTGCCGCGGGCACTGGGTTCACTGGAGGGTGCAGTGCCGCGGATACTTTGTTCACTGGAGGCTGCAGTGCCATATGCACTGGGATCCCTGGAACCTGCAGTGCAGTCAGAATTGGGTTCACTGCAGGGTGCAGTGCTGTGGGCACTGGGTTCACTGCAGACTGCAGTGCATGGATCACTGGGATAACTGGAGGCTGCAGTGCAGTTGGCACGTGTTTCACTGGAGGCTGCAATGCCGCGGGCACTGGCTTTACTCGCAGGTCAAGTGCTGCGGACCCAAGATTCACTACAGAGTGCAGTACGGCGTGCACTGGCATCAATGGAGGCTGCAGAGCCGCGGGCACAGGGTTCATAGCAGGCTGCAGTGTCGCAGGCACTTTGTTCCCAGGGTGGTGTAGTGCCGTGGGGACTGGGTTCACTGGAGGGTGCAGTGCTAGGGACACTGGCTTTACTGGAGGGTAGAGACCCAGAGGCCCTGGGTTCACTGCAGGCTGCAGTGCCGCGGGCACTAGGTTCACTGGAGGGTGCATTGCCCCAGGCACTTTGTTCACTGGAAGCTGAAGTGCCATGGGCACTGGGATCCTTGGAATCTGCAGTGCAGTCGGAACTGGGTTCACTGCAGGGTGCAGTGCCAAGGGCACTGGGTTCACTGCAGACTCCAGTGCACGGATCACTGGGATAACTGGAGGCTTCAGTGCTGTGGGCATGGGTTTCACTTGAGGCCGTAATGCCGTGGGCACTGGCTTTACTGGTGCCTGCAGTGCTGCGGACCGAAACTTCAATGGAGAATGCAGTACGGAAGGGACTGGCTTCACTGGAGGCTGCAGAGCCGTGCGCACTGGGTTCATAACAGGCCGCAGTGCCGCAAGCACTTTGTTCACTGGATGCTGTAGTGCCCTGGGCTCTGGGTTCCCTGAAGGGTGCAGTTCCACGGACACTGGCTTCACTGGAGGGTGCAGTGCCACGGACACTTGGTTCACAGGAGGGTGCAGTGTCGCAGGCACAGGCTTCACTGGAACCTGCATTGGCGGGGACCCTTGGTTCACTGGAAGGTGAAGTTCCACGGGCCCTGGCTTCACTGGAGCGTGCAGTGCCAAGGACACTGGCTTCACTCGATTGTAGAGACCTGCAGGCACTGGGTGCACTGCATGCTGCAGTGCTGTGCCACTTGGTTCACTGCAGGGTGCCGTGCCGCGGGCACCAGGCTCACTGGAGGGTGCAGTGCCGCGGGCACTTTGTTCACTGGAGGCTGCAGTGCCATATGCACTGGGATCCCTGGAACCTGCAGTGCAGTCAGAACTGGGTTCACTGCAGGGTGCAGTGCTGTGGGCACTGGGTACACTGCAGACTGCAGTTCATGATCACTGGGATAACTGGAGGCTGCAGTGCAGTTGGCACGTGTACACTGGAGGCTGCAATGCCGTGGGCACTGGCTTTACTCGCGGCTCCAGTACCGCGGACCCAAGGTTCACTGCACAATGCAGTATGGCGTGCACTGGCATCAATGGAGGCTGCAGAGCCGAGGGCACTGGGTTCATAGCAGGCTTCAGTGTCGCAGGCACTTTGTTCCCGGGGTGGTGTAGTGCCATGGGCACTGGGTTCACTGGAGGGTCAGTGCCAGGGACACTGGCTTTACTGGAGGGTAGAGACCCGGAGGCCCTGGGTTCACTGCAGGCTGCAGTGCCGCGGGCACTAGGTTCACTGGAGGGTGCATTGCCCCAGGCACTTTGTTCACTGGAGGCTGAAGTGCCATGGGCACTGGGATCCTTGGAACCTGCAGTGCAGTCGGAACTGGGTTCACTGCAGGGTGCAGTGCCAAGGCCACTGGGTTCACTGCAGACTCCAGTGCACGGATCACTGGGATAACTGGAGGCTTCAGTGCTGTGGGCATGGGTTTCACTTGAGGCCGTAATGCCGTGGGCACTGGCTTTACTGGCGCCTGCAGTGCTGCGGACCGAAACTTCAATGGAGAATGCAGTACGGAAGGGACTGGCTTCACTGGAGGCTGCAGAGCCGTGCGCACTGGGTTCATAACAGGCCGCAGTGCCGCAAGCACTTTGTTCACTGGATTCTGTAGTGCCCTGGGCTCTGGGTTCCCTGAAGGGTGCAGTTCCACGGACACTGGCTTCACTGGAGGGTGCAGTGCCACGGACACTTGGTTCACAGGAGGGTGCAGTGTCGCAGGCACAGGCTTCACTGGAACCTGCATTGGCGGGGACCCTTGGTTCACTGGAAGGTGAAGTTCCACGGGCCCTGGCTTCACTGGAGCGTGCAGTGCCAAGGACACTGGCTTCACTCGATTGTAGAGACCTGCAGGCACTGGGTGCACTGCAGGCTGCAGTGCTGTGCCACTGGGTTCACGGCAGGGTGCCGTGCTGCGGGCACCAGGTTCACTGGAGGGTGCAGTGCCGCGGACACTTTCTTCACTGGAGGCTGCAGTGCCAAAGGCACTTTGTCCATTGGAGGCTGTAGTGCCCTGGGCACTGGTTTCCCTGGAGGGTGCAGTTCCGCGGACACTGGCTTCACTGAAGGGTGCGGTGCCACGGACACTGTGTTCACTGGAGGGGGCAGTGTCGAAGGCATTGGGTACCTTGGAGGGGGCATTGCCGCCTGATCTCGGTTCACTGGAAGCTGCAGTGCTACGGGCAATGTGTTCACTGGAGGCTGCATACATGCTGGAACTGGTTTCAGTGCATGGTGCAGTGCCGCGGGCACTGGGTACACAGGAGGCTACAGTGCGGCATGCACTGCATTCACTGGCAGGTGCAGTGCTGCGGGAAGTGAGTTCACTGGAGGCTCCAGTGCCGTGGGTTCTGGGTTTCCCTGGAGGCTGCAGTGCTGCGGGCACTGTGTTCACTGCAGGCTGCATAGAAGCAGGAACTGGATTCACTGCATGGTGCAGTGCTGCGGCACTTTGTTCACTGGATGCTCTAGTGCCCTGGGCAATGGGTTCCCTGAAGGGTGCAGTTCCGCGGACACTGGCTTCACTGGAGGGTGCAGTGCCGTGGGCACTGGGTTCAATGGAGGGTGCATTGCCCCAGGCACTTTGTTCACTGGAGGCTGAAATGCCATGGGCACTGGGATCCTTGGAACCTGCAGTGCAGTAGGAACTGGGTTCACTGCAGTGTGCAGTGCTGTGGGCACTGGGTTCACTGCAGACTGTAGTTCACGGATCACTGGGATCACTGGAGGCTGCAGTGCAGTTGGCACGTGTTTCACTGGAGGTTGCAATGCGCGGGCACTGGTTTACTTGCGGCTCCACTGTCGCGGACCCAAGGTTCACTGCACAATGCAGTACGGTGTGCACTGCCATCAATGGAGGCTGCAGAGCCGAGGGCACTGGGTTCATAGCAGGCTTCAGTGTCGCAGGCACTTTGTTCCCGGGGTGGTGTAGTGCCGTGGGCACTGGGTTCACTGGAGGGTGCAGTGCCAGGGACACTGGCTTTACTGGAGAGTAGAGACCCGGAGGCCCTGGGTTCACTGCAGGCTGCAGTGCCGCGTGCACTGGGTTCACTGGAGGGTGCATTGCCCTAGGCAGTTTGTTCACTGGACGCTGATGTGCCATGGGCACTGGGATAGTTGGAACCTGCAGTGCAGTCGGAACTAGGTTCACTGCAGGGTGCAGTGCCAAGGGCACTGGGTTCACTGCAGACTTCATTGCGCGGTTCACTGGGAAAACTGGAGGCTGCAGTGATGTGGGCACGGATTTCATTTGAGGCCGCAATGCCGCGGACACTGGCTTTAATGGCGGCTGCAGTGCCTAGGACCCAAGGTTCAATGGTGAGTGCATTACGGCTGGCACTGACTTCAATGGAGGCTGCAGAGCCACGGGCACTGGATTCATAGCAGGCTGCAGTGTCGCAGGCACTTTGTTCACAGGATGGTGTAGTGCCATGGGCACTGGCTTCACTGGAGTGTGCAGTGCCAGGCTCACTGGCTTCATTGGAGTGTAGAGACCCGCAGGCCCTGGGTTCACTTCAGGCTGCAGTGCCCCGGTCAATGGGTTCATTGGAGGGTGCATTGCCAGGGGCACTTTGTTCAAAGGAGGCTGCAGTGCCATGTGCCCTGGGATCCCTGGAACCTGCAGTGCAGCCGGAACTGGATTCCCTACAGGGTGCAGTGCTGTGGGTACTGGGTTCACTGTAGACTGCAGTGAACGGATCACTGGGATAACTGGAGGCTCCAGTTCAGTGGGCAGGGATTTCCCTGGATGCTGCAATCCCGGGGGCACTGGCTTTACTGGGGGCTGCGTGCCGCACACCCTAGGTTCACTCGAGAGTGCAGTACAGTGGGCACTGGGTTCATAGCAGGCTGCAGTTGCGCGGGCAGGTTGTTCACTGGATGGTCTAGTGCCCTGGGCACTGGGTTCACTGGAGGCTACAGTGCCGCGGGTACTGGGTTCACTGCAGGGTGCAGTGCTGTGGGAACTGGTTTCAGTGGTGCCTGCAGTGCCACGGGTACTGGTTTCACTGGAGGCTCCAGTGCAGCGGGGACTGGCTTCCCTGGAAGGTGCAGTGGCACGTACACGTGGTTCACAGGGGGATGCAGTGCCGCGGGCACAGGCTTCATATGAGCCTGCATTGGCAGGGACCCTTGGTTCACTAGAAGGTGCAGTTCCGCGGTCCCTGGCTTCACTGGAGTGTGCAGTGCAAAGGACACTGGCTTCACTCGATTGTAGAGACCCGCAGGACTGGGTGCACTGCAGGCTGCAGTGATGTGCCACTGGGTTCCCTGCAGGCTGCAGTGCCGCGGGCACTAGGTTCACTGGAGGGTGCATTGCCCCAGGCACTTTGTTCACTGGAGGTTGAAGTTCCATGGGCACTGGGATCCTTGGAACCTGCAGTGTAGTCAGAACTGGGTTCACTGCAGGGTGCAGTGCTGTGGGCACTGGGTTCACTGCAGACTCCAGTGCACGGATCACTGGGATAACTGGAGGCTGCAGTGCTGTGGGCACGGGTTTCACTTGTGGCCACAATGCCGTGGGCAATGGCTTTACTGGTGGCTGCAGTGCTGCGGACCGAAGGTTCAATGAAGAATGCAGTACAGCATGCACTGGATTCACTGGAGGCTGCAGAGCCGTGGGCACTGGGTTCATAGCAGGTTGCAGTGACCCATGCACTTTGTTCACTGGATGCTGTAGTGCCCTGGGCCCTGGGTTCCCTGGAGGGTGCAGAGCCATGGACACTGGCTTCACTGGAGGGTGCAGTGCCACGGACACTGTGTTCACTGGAGGGGGCAGTGTCACAGGTATTGGGTTCCCTTGAGTGGGCATTGCCGCCAGATCTGGGTTCACTGGAGGCTGCAGTGCTACGAGCCATGTGTTCACTGGAGTCTGCATACAAGCTGCAACTGGTTTCACTGCATGGTTCAGTGCCGCGCGCACTGGGTACCGAGTAGGCTACGGTGCGGCATGCACTGCATTCACTGGCGGGTGCAGTGCTGCAGGAACTGTGTTTACTGGAGGCTCCAGTGCCGTGGGATCTGGGTTCACAGGAGGCTGCAGTGCTGCAGGCACTGTGTTCACTGCAGGCTGCATAGAAGCGGGAATTGGGTTCGCTGCATGGTGCAGTGCTGCGGGCACTTTGTTCACTGGATGGTGTAGTGCCATGGGCAGTGTGTTCACCGGAGGGTGCAGTGGCAGGGACACTGGCTTCACTGGAGGGTAGAATCCCGCAGGCCCTGGGTTCACTGCAGGCTGCAGTGCCGCGGGCACTGGGTTCACTGGAGGGTGCATTGCCCCAGGCACTTTGTTCACTGGAGGCTGAAGTGCCATGGGCACTGGGATAGTTGGAACCTGCAGTGCAGTCGGAACTAGGTTCACTGCAGGGTGCAGTGCTGTGGGCACTGGGTTCACTGCAGACGTCATTGCACGGTTCACTGGGAAATCTGGAGGCTGCAGTGCTGTGGGCACGGGTTTCACTTGAGGCCACAATGCCGCCGGCACTGGCTTTAATGGCGGCTGCAGTGCCGAGGACCCAAGGTTCAATGGAGAGTGCAGTACGGCGGGCACTGGCTTCATTGGAGTCTGCAGAGCCGCGGGCACTGGATTCATAGCAGGCTGCAGTGTCGCAGGCACTTTTTTCACGGGATGGTGTAGTGCCGTGGGCACTGGCTTCACTGGAGGGTGCAGTGCCCGGCTCACTGGCTTCACTGGAGGGTAGAGACCCGCAGGCCCTGGGTTCACTGCAGGCTGCAGTGTCGCGGTCAATGGGTTCCCTGGAGGGTGCATTGCCGTGGGCATTTGCTCACTGGAGGCTGCAGTGCCATGCGCACTGGGATCCCTGGAACCTGTAGGGCACTCGGAACTGGGTTCATTGCAGGGTGCAGTGCTGTGGGCACTGGGTTCACTGCAGACTGCAGTGAACGGATCACTGGGATAACTGGAGGCTCCAGTTCAGTGGGCAGGGGTTTCCCTGGATGCTGCAATGCCGTGCCACTGACTTTACTGGGGGCTGCAGTGCCGTGCACCCTAGGTTCACTCGAGAGTGCAGTACGGCAGGCACTGGATTCAATAGAGGTTGCAGAGCCGCGGGCACCGGGTTCATAGCAGGCTGCAGTTGCGCGGGCACTTTGTTCACAGGATGTTCTAGTGCCCTGGCCACTGGGTTCACTGGAGGCTGCAGTGCCGTGGGAACTGAGTTCACTGCAGGCTGCAGTGCCACGGGAACTGTTTTCAGTGGTGCCTGCAGTGCTGCGGGCACTGGCTTCACTGGACGCTCCACTACAGCGGTCACTGGGTTCACTGGAGGCTCCAGTGCAGCGGGAACTTGGTTCACTGGAAGGTGCAGTGGCATAGACACTTGGTTCACAGTAAGGTGCAGTGCCGCGGGCACTGGCTTCAATTGAGCCTGCATTGGCGGGGACCCTTGGTTCACGGGAAGGTGCAGTTCCGTGGGCACTGGCTTCACTGGAGCGTGCAGTGCCAAGGACACTGGCTTCACTGGAGTGTAGAGACCCGCAGGCACTGAGTGCACTGCAGGCTGCAGTGCTGTGCCACTGGGTTCACTGCAGGGTGCCGTGGCGTGTGCACTGGGTTCTTTGGAGGGTGCAGTGCCGTGGACACTTTGTTCACTGGAGGCTGCAGTGCCATATGCACTGGGATCCCTGGAACCTGCAGTGCAGTCAGAACTTGGTTCACTGCAGTGTGCAGTGATGTGGGCACTGGGTTCACTGCAGACTGCAGTGCATGGATCACTTTGACAACTGGAGGCTGCAGTGCAGTTGGCACGTGTTTCACTGGGGGCTGCAATGCCGCGGGCACTGGCTTTACTGGGGGCTGCAGTGCCGCGACCCTGTGTTCACTCGAGAGTGCAGTACAGCAGGCACTGGCTTCAATGGAGATTGCAGAGCTGCAAGCACTGGGTTCATAGCAGTCTGCAGTTACATGGGCACATGGTTCACTGGATGGTCTAGTGCCCTGGGCACTGGGTTCACTGGAGGCTGCAGTGCCGCGGGCACTGCGTTCACTGCAGTCTGCAGTGCTGCACGAACTGGTTTCAGTGGTGCCTGCAGTGCCACAGGCACTGGCTTCACTGGAGGCTCCACTGCAGCGGTCACTGGGTTCACTGGAAGGTGCAGTGGCGCAGACACTTGGTTCACAGGAGGGTGCAGTGTCGCGGGCACAAGCTTCACTGGAGCCTGCATTGGCGGGGATCCTTGGTTCACTGGAAGGTAAAGTTCCGCGGGCCCTGGCTTCATTGGAGCGTGCAGTGCCAAGGACACTGGCTTCACTGGAGTGTAGAGACACGCAGGCACTGGGTTCACTGCAGGCTGCAGTGCTGTGCCACTGGGTTCACTGCAGGATGCTGTGCCGCGGACACTTTGTTCACTGGAGGCTGTAGTGCCATATGCACTGGGATCCCTGGAACCTGCAGTGCAGTCAGAATTGGGTTCACTGCAGGGTGCAGTGCTGTAGGCACTGGGTTCAATGCAGACTGTAGTGCACGGATCACTTTGATAACTGGAGGCTGCAGTGCAGTTGGCACGTGTTTCACTGGAGGCTGCAATGCCGCGGGCACTGGCTTTACTCGTGGCTCAAGTGCCGCAGACCCAAGGTTCACTGCAGAGTGCAGTACGGCGTGCACTGGCATCAATGGAGGCTGCAGAGCCGCGGGCACTGGGTTCACAGCAGGCTGCAGTGTCGCAGGCACTTTTTCCCCGGGGTGGAATAGTGCCGTGGGCACTGGGTTCACTGCAGGGTGCAGTGTCAGGGACACTGGCTTTACTGGAGGGTAGAGACCCAGAGGCCCTGGGTTCACTGCAGGCTGCAGTGCCACGGGCACTGATTTCACTGGAGGGTGCATTGCCCCAGCCACTTTGTTCACTGGAGGCTGAAGTGCCATGGGCACTGGGATCCTTGGAACCTGCAGTGCAGTCGGAACTGGGTTCACTGCAGGGTGCAGTGCTGTGGGTACTGGGTTCCCTGCAGACTCCAGTGCACGGATCACTGGGATAACTGGAGGCTTCAGTCCTGTGGGCACGGGTTTCACTTGTGGCCGCAATGCTGTGGGCAATGGCTTTACTGGCGGCTGCAGTGCTGCGGACCAAAGGTTCAATGGGGAATGCCGTAAGGCAGGCACTGGCTTCACTGGAGGCTGCAGAGCCGTGGGCACTGTGTTCATGGTAGGCTGCGGTGCCGCAGGCACTTTGTTCACTGGATGCTATAGTGCCCTGGGCACTGGGTTCCCGGGAGGGTGCAGTTCCGCGGACACTGGCTTCACTGGAGGGTGCAGTGGCATTAAACCATTACAAATGATGTCATTACGTTAATAAATTCGGTTTCTTTCTTCAGTCACAAGAAAGGAGGAGGAAAAGATTTCTTTGTATCCCAGGCCCTGTCATTAAAACCTTTCCCAATGTGGACAACAGGTTTAGTTGCCCAGGCACCTTCAGTGTCTCAGCTGAGCGACCAGGGCCTTGCACATTGCAAAAATTCCCATGATGGCCAACAGAGAGAGCTCGAGCACCACAGACCCGGAGAGGCGGGTTCCTCTGCCCAGGCAGTGATGGCCAGCAGAAGGCGCACCATCGGCTTTTCTGACCCAGGGCACCTGAGAGCAGGAAGGGCTTTGATTGCTCCCAGAGTACTCAGGGCCTCTGCCGCTGCCTGAGTACAGAGAGCAGAGCTGCATTTCCAGCAGGTTGTGCCGCCCGCCCCAGGGGAGATCTTGGGAGCTTTGTAGCAACTTGGCATCTCCTGAGTCGCCAGAGAGAATTTGTCTTATTGTACTGAGTGCTGAGGAATGGGCGCTGGGTGGCTTCCCTGGGCAAGCTAGTTGCTGAGATGCACAGACCCTTGCATTTTCTGGGCTGTTCCCATGTTTCATTCCTCCCCTTCCTGGACAGTATTTGAACAAGACATATTTTACTAAAGGTCTTGTGGATTGCGGAGTCCCACGACATCACCTCATCGATGCAGTCGATGGTTTGTTCCAGATTCAGGCTTGTTTCCGGGAAGAAACCCTGACAGAAATTCAGAAGAACAGGAGCTGCATTCCGTTAGGACATGAATACATGAAATGCTCGTCTTGGGAACTCCTAGAAGAATGAGCTGGGACCCACTTTCCGAGTCCTGCTAGAACCAGAGACCAAGGTAAGGGCACAAACTGTCCCCCACATCATACATGCTTTTTAAAAAGTTTCATGGTTATTTTTCCAACCTAATTAAGTGATTGCAAATTACAGAAAACCTGGTAGATACCTGTCATTAACGTACGTTATCTTTAATTTAAATTGCAGTGAGTGAAGATACAGTGTAGTATTAGTTTCAGGTGTAAAATATAGAGCAACCCTTCCACACGTCATCTGGTGCTCATCCCAGGTGCACTTATTAATCCCCAGCAGCTGTTTCACCCATTCCCCACCTTGTTCTGGAAGCCCTCAGTTTGTTTCCCAGTTAGAGTCTGTTTGTCACTGCCCACCCCCCGCTTTGTTTTGTTTTATTTCCATGTGTTAATGAAATCATTGGGCATTTGTCTTTGTCGGAAAGGCTTATTTCACCCAGGATAACATTCTCTCGCTCCATCCAGCTCATGGCAAATGACAAGATTTCATGTTTTTACGGCCTAATAATATTACATTCCATAGACTACATCTCAATTTATTCATCAGTTGATGGATGCTTGGATAGTTTCTGTAATTTGGCTGTTGTAGAAAATGCTGGTGTAAACATCATGGTGCATGTATCCCTTTGAAGATTTTGTATTCTTTGTGGAAATACCTTGTAGTGAAATTGCTGGATCGTAAGGTACTTCTATTTCCAGTTTTTTTTTTTTTTTTGAGAAATCTCCATAATGTTTTCCAGACTGGCTGCACCAGTTTGCGTTCTTACCCACAGTGCAAGAGGGTTATTCTTTCCCCACTTCCTTGGCAACACCTGCTGTTTCAGCCTTCATTGATTTTCGTCATTGTGACAGATGTGCTTTGTTATCTCATTGTACTTTCGAATTGTATTTCCCTGAAGATCTGTATTGTTGAGTATTTTTTCATGTGTCTCTTGGCCAGGTATATGTCTTCCTTCGGGAAATGTCCATTCGTGACTTCTGCCCATTTTTAATCAGATTTCTCATTGTTTGGGTGCTGTATAACTGTATATATTTTGGGCACTAACCCTTTATCTGATGTCGTTTGCAAATATCATTCTGTAGGTGTTTTAGTTTTGTTGATTATTTCCTAGGTGACGGAAGGTTTTAATTTTTATGAAGTCTCATTATTTTTGCTTGTGTTTCCCTTACCTCTAGAGATATATCTATAAAGACATTTGCACAGGCAATGTCAAATAAGATACTACCCGTGTTATCCTCTGGGATTTTTATGGTTTCCGGTTTCACATATAGGTCTTTGTCCATGTTGGATTTATTTTTGTGTATGTTGTAAGAAAGTGGTCCATTGTTGTTTTTGTTTTGTTTTGCAGGATGCTGTCCAGTTTTCCCAAAACCATATATTGAGGAGCCTTTTTTAAAGTTTATTTACTTATTTTTGAGAGAGAGCATGCAGAAGAGGGGCAGAGAGAAATGGAGACAGAGAATCCCACGCATGCTCTGCACTGCCCTGAGATCATAACTTGAGCTGAATTAACAATCACACGCTTTGTTGACTGAGCCACCCCTGTGTCCCAAGACTATCTTTTTTTCCATTGGATGTTCTTTCCTGCTTTGTTGAGAATTAATTGACCATATAGGTGTGAGTTCATTTCTGCGTTTCTATTCTATTGATCTATGCCTCTGTGTTTTTTTGTTGTTGTTTTGTCAGTACCATGCTGTTCTGATCAGTACAGCTTTGTAATATTACCTGAAGTCTGGAATTGTGATGTCTCCAGCTTTGCTTTTCTTCTTCAAGTTTGTTTTGGCTGTTTGGGGACTTTTGTCATTCCATACAAATTTTGAGATGATTTGTTCTTGTTCTGTCACAAATGTTTTTGTTAGTGTGATAGGGATTTCATTATATGTGTAGATTGTTTTGAGAAGTGTAGACATTTTAACAGTATTTTGTGCTTCCCATCCATGAACATGAAATGTATTCCATTTCTTTGTGTCCTCTTCCATTTCTTTCATCAGTGTTTCATAGACTTTAGAGTACACGTCTTTCAATTCTTTGGTTAGGTTTATTCCTGGTTTCTTGTGGTATTTGTGAGCCTGTCAATGGGATTGATCCCTTACTTTCTCTCTGTGTTAATTCATGATTTGTGTTAGAAATGCCATACATCTATGTAGCTTGATTTCTGTATATTGTGACTTGTGGAATTCATATATCAATTCTAGCAATTTTTAAGGGAACCTTTCATGTTTTTTATAGAACACATCATGTCAGTTCCAAATAGTGAAAGTGCTACTTCTTCCTTGCCGATTTGGATGCCTCTTATTTCTTTTTGTTGTCTGAGTGCTGTGGTTAGGGTTTGCCATACTATGTGGAAAAACAGTGGTGAGACGGGTCATTCCTGTTTTGTCCCTGACCTTGGAGGAAAATTTTTCAATTTTTCCCCATTGAGGATGAGATGAGCTGTGGGTTTTTCCTAGATGACCTTTATTATGTGCAGGTAGGTTGAGTCTCAATGTACTTTGCTGAGGGGTTTTATCATGAATGGATGTGACATTTTGTCAAATAGTTTTTCTGCATCTGTTGAAAGCATCGTATTGTTCTTATCCTTTCTTCTATTACTGTGGTGCATCATGTTGATTGATCTGTGAATGTGGAACCACCCTTGCAGCCTAGGAATATATCCCACTTGATTATGGCAAATGATTCTATTAATGTATTGTTGACTTTAATTTGAAGGTATTTTAATAAGAATTTCGGCATACATAGCCATCAGGCGATTGGGCTGCAGTGTTATTTAAAAATTTTTTAAACATATTTTTAAATGCTTATTTCTTTCCCTAGATAGAGTACATAAAAGTGAGGGAGGGGCAGAGAGACAGGGAGAGAGAGAATCCTGGCCATGGCCCACACTGTCATGGCAGGGTCCAACATGGGGCTCGAACCCACGCACAGCAAGATAATGTCCTAATCCGAAATTAAGAGTTGGACAGTAAACAGCCCGAGCCACACAGGCACCCCGCCATTTTTCGGTTTTAGTGGAAGCTTCATCTCGTTTTGGTATCAGGGTAATGATGGCCTCATAAGATGAATTTATAAGTTGTCCTTCTTTTTTATTTTTCGTAATAATTTGAAGAGAATACATATTACCTCTTTCTTAAATGGGTGGTAGAATTCATCAGTTAAACCATCTGGCCCAGAACTCTTGTGTTGGGGGGAGATTTTTTTTTATTACTGATTTGATTTCTTTCTGTTTTCAGAATATACGTATCTTCCTGTTTCAGTTTTGGTAGTTTGTGTGTTTCTAGGAATTTGTCCATTTTTCTCAGAGTGTCCAATTTGTTGCATATAGTTGTTCATAATATTAACTTCTAACTGTATTTTTGTGGTGTGGACTGTTATTTCTCCTTTCTTATTTGTGATTTTATTTATTGGAGTCCTTTCTCTCTTCTTACTGAAAAGTCTGCCTAGAAGTTTTCATGTTGATTTCTGTTTTCAAAGAACCAGCCCCTGGTTTCATTGATTTTGTCTAGTGTCTTTTTGGTTTGACTATCCCTTATTTCTGTCTGAATCTCTATTACTTCCTTCCTTCTGCTGTTCTTCTTCTGATATGTGACCTAGAATATGATCAATTCTGGAGAATGTCCCATGTGCGCTTGAAAAGAATATGTACTCTGCCATTTTAGTATGGAGTGTTCTAAATATATCTGTTAAACCCATCTGGTCCAGTGTGTCATTCAAAGCCATTGTTTCCTTGTTGATTTTCTGTTTACAGCTTCTGTCCTTTCATGTGAGCGATGTGTTAAAGTCCTCTACTATCATTATATTATAAAAAATGAGTTCCTTTATGGTTGTTGTTAAATATTTTATATACTTGGTGATCGCATGTTGGGTGCATCAAAATTTACAATCATTGGATATTCTTGTTTCATTGTCCCCTTTAGTATGAGATAGCATCCGTCTTCATCTCTTGTTATAGCTTTATTTATTTATTTATTTATTTATTTATTTATTTATTTATTTATTTTAATTTAAGTCATAGTTGACATACAGTGCATTCTCGTATTTGGGAGCAGAATTTGGTGATTCATCCCTTACATACAATACCCAGTGCTCATCACAACAAGTGCTCTCCTTAATACTCATCCCACATCTAGCCCAGCACTGACCTATTTCCCTCCATCAATCTTCGTTTTTTTTTTTCTCTAACATTAAGAGAGTCATGTAGTTTGTTACCACTCTTCTCGTTTCCTGCCCCCTTTCCGTGTTTTCATCTGTTTTGTTTCTTCAATTCCACATGAGTGAAATCATATATTTGTCTTTCTCTGATTGACATATTTCACTTAGCATAATACATGCTAGCTCCATCCACATCATTGCAAATGGCAAGATTTCATTCTTCTTGAAGTTGAGTTATATTTCTTTGTATATACACATGTTTGTATATATGAACGTATACATATGTACATATGTATATATGCGTATACATACATACACACACACACGACAACTTCTGTATACCTTCATCAGTTGATGGATACTTGGGCTTTCTCTATAATTTGGCTACTGTTGATAATGCTGCTATAAATACTGGCTTCATGAAATGTCACTATTAGGTATTTACCCAAAGTGTGCCAAAATACAGTCTCAGTTTTAAAGGTTATTTTGCCTGATATAAGTATTGCTACTGGCTTTCTTTTGACATTATTGGCATAATAAATGTTTCTTCATTCTCTCACTTTAAATCTGAAGGTGACTTAAGTCCAAATAAAGCTTTGTAGGCAGCATCTAGATAGGTGTTGTTTTTGTTTGTTTGTTTGTTTGTTTGTTTGTTTTGTCCATTCTGACTCCCTATCCAATGTCTTATGATTGGAGCATTTAGTCCATGTACATTTAGAGTGATTATTAATAGGTATATATTGAGTGCCATTCTACTAGTTGTTTTGCCATTGTTTCTTGATGTTTTCTCTGATCCTTTCTTGTCTGTAACACTTTTAGTCCTAGATTTCCACTCAAAGAACCCGATTGAAATATTCTTTTCTTTTGACTGGTAGTACATTTCTTTACTTCTTTTTAATATTTCTTTTTTTAAATTTAAGCCCACGTTAGTTACTTTATAGTGGAATACAGTTTCAGCAGTAGAATTTAGAGATCCATCAAGTACAAAATATACCCAATACTCATCCCAAGTGCGCCCGTAATGCCCATCACCCATTTAGCCCATACCCCTATTCAGTAACCTTCCTGGAACCCTGAGTTTCTTCTCTGTATTTCAGAGTCTCTTATCGTTTGACTTCCTCTCTGTTTTTATCTTCTTTTTTTTTTGCTTTCCTTTCACTACGTTCATCAGTTGTATTAAATTCCACAGATGAGAGAAATCATATGATGTGTGTCTTTCTCTAACATATTTTGCTTAGCATAATCAAGTCTGGTTCCATCCATGTTGTTTCAAATAGCAAGATTTAATTCTTTTTTACCGCGGAGTAATATTCCATTGTATGAATATACCACATCTTCTTTATCCATTCATCTGTCAATGGTCATTTGGGCTCTTTGCATAATTTAGTTATTGTTGATCATGTTGCTATAAACAATGCAGTGCATGTTCCACTTGGACTAAGCGTTAGTGTATCCTTTGGATAAATACGTAGTAGTGCAATTGCTGGGGCCTAGTGTAGTTCTATTTTTAGTTTTTCTGACAAATCTCCATACTATTTCCAGAGTGTCTACATCACTTTGCATTCCCACCAGCATTTCAAAAGCGTTCCCTTTCTCTGCATCCTTGCCAACATCTGTCTTTTTCGGAGATGTTAATTTTAGCCATTCTGATAGGTGTGAGGGGATATCTCATTGTGGTTTCGATTTGTATTTCAGTGATGACAAGTGAGATTGAGTATCTTTTCATGTGTGACCAATCTGGATGTCATCTTTCTTAAAGTGTCTGTTCACGTCTTTTGCCCATTTCTTCACCGGATTATTTGGTTTTTGGGTGTTGAGTGTGATAATTTTTTACAGATTTTGGATACTAACCCTTTATCTGATATGTCACCTGCAAATATCTTCTCCCATTTCATTCAGTGGCCTTTCAGTTTTGCTGACTATGTCCTCTTCTGTGCAGATGCTTTTTATCTTGAGGTCCCAATAGTTCATTTTTGTTTTTATTGCCCTTGCTTTGGAGACATGACAAGCAAGAAGTTGTTGTGGCCAGGATCAAGGAGGTAGATTGTCTGTTTTCTCCTCTAGGATTTTGATGGTCCCTTTCTTACATTTATATCTTTCATCCATTTTGAGGTGTGTGTGTGTTTGTGTGTGTGTGTGTGTGTGTGTGTGTGTGTGTGTGTGTGTGTCTGTGTGTGTGGTTTAAGAACATAGTCCAGGTCCAATCTTCTCACTGTCCAGTTTTCCCAGTACCATTTGCTGAAGAGACTTTTGTTTTTCCATTGGATATTCTTTCCAGTGTTATCAAAGATTACTCGGCCATATGTTTGAGGGTCCATTTATGGGTTCCCCATTCTGTTCCATTGATGTCTGTGTCCGTTTTTGTGCCCGTGCCATACTGTCTTGATGATTGCGGTTTTCTAATACACCATAAAGTCCAGATTTTAATGTCTCCAGCTTTGTTTTCTTTTTCAACATGACTTTGGCGATTTGGGGTCTTTTCTGGCTCCCTACAAATTTTAGGGTTGTTTGTTCTAGTTCTGTGAGGAATGCTGGTGTTATTTTGATAGGGATTGCATTGAATGTGTCGATTGCTTTGGGTAGTATTGACATTTTAATAATATTTGTTCTTCTCATCCATGAGCATGGAAGGTTTTTCCGTTTCTTTGTGTTTCTTCCATTTCTTTCATAGATGTTGTATGGTTTGTTCCTTTATTTTTTTTATCTTTGTTCATTTTTGAGAGAGAGAGAGAGAGAAAGAGAGAGTACATGAGCAGGGGAGGGGCAGAAAGAGAAAGAGAGGGAGACACAGACTCTGAAGCAGGCTCCAGGCTCCGAGCTGTGAGCACAGTGCCCATCACGGGACTCAGACCCACAAATGCGGGATCATGTCCTGAACCGAAGTCGGCACTAACCGACTGAGCCACCCAGTCGCCCCTCTATTGTTTTAAGTGTACTGATCTTTTACCTCTTTGGTTTTGTTTACCCCTGGGTATTTGATGGTTTTCAGTGCAGTTGTAAAGTACATCAATCCTTGATTTCTCTCTGCTGTCTCATTATTGGTGTATAGAAAAGCAGTCAACTTCTGTATATTGATTTTATATCCTGAGACTTTCCTGAATTCCAGTATCAGTCCTAACGGTTTTTCCATGGAGTCTTTTGGATTTCCTTGGAAAGTATCACGTCTGCGAAGAGGGAAAGTTTGACCCTCCTTGCCAATTTGGACGCCTTGTATTTCCTTTTGTTGTCTGCTTGCTGAGGTTAGGAGTTCCAACAGTTTGTGGAATAACGGTGGTGAGAGTGGACATCCCAGTCGTGTTCCTGACCTTAGGGGGAAAGCTCTCAGTTTTTCTCATTGAAGATGATATTAGTTGTGGGACTTTCGTATCTGGACATACTGATATTCAGACAAGACCTCTCTATCCTTCCTTTTGAGTGCTTTTTTTTTCATCAAGAAAGGATGCTGCATTGTGTCAAATGCTCTTTCTGCATCTATTGAGAGGATCATATGTTTGTTATCCTTTCTTTTATCAATGTGATGTATCACATCAGTTGATTTGCAGATATTGAATTGGTGGTGCATCCCAGGAATAAATCCAATTCATTGTGGTGAATAATTATTTGTATGTATTCTTGGATCCGGTTCGCTACTTTTTGTTGAGAATTTTTGCATCCAGGTTCATCAGGGAAATTGGTCTGTAGTTTCCTTTTTGGTGGGATCTTTGTCCAGTTTGGACTCAAGGCCAAGCTGGCCTCATAGAATGAGTTTGGAAGTGTTCCTTCCATGTCTCTGGCCATGACCTTATCTTGTTCTTTCATTTGGGATGCATTCCTCTTGTCTTGGCATTTTGGCTGAGTTTTTGCCTTCTCTGTGTTACAAACGCTCATTATGTTGGCTGCCTGTGAGATGAATGGCTTTATGAAAAGGAGGTCATCTAGTGTCCAGGGCCTGACACATCAGGGAGTATGTGTGGTGTGTGTTGCGTACACTGTTTTGTGTTCTGGCTGCACTATCCTTCAGGCCAGTTGTATGGACAATGTATGGTCCTTGGCCAGAATGTGCTGAGTTTTATCTAGGTAAGCTCCGATCTGCTTCTTAAATGAGACTTGAAATGACTGCCACTCGAAGTGAAGCTCTGCAGAACTGTCTGGTCAAGAGAGGTGGTGTGGTCATGAGCTTCCGCTGGTCTTCTGGGGAAGGGGAAACCTCCATTGGGACTTAGGCAAGCCTGATTGACCTAGAAGGCCAGTCTCACCAGAGCACAGGAATGTGGGGTTGGTGTAAGCATCTTAGGCAGCCAGTGTGGGGATGACATTGTTTCCAGCAGATGGCTCTGTGTTTATGCTGTGGGGAAGAGGAGGAAAATGGTCCCATACACCTCCTCTGTCCTACCTCCTTTGTCCCCTTGTTGTGAACACTGCCTCTCAGGGATGCTCTCCATGATGAGTGTATAATTGCCCCACTGTTTGCACCAGGCGGTGTACAGGTCACTGTTTCCATGCCATCTGCCTGTAAGTAGTTTGCTGCCTTCTCTCAAGGATTAGGCCAGTGCCCTCAGGGCTGTATCCCAGCCAAGCCTGCTAACCTTTGAAACTCCACATTCTCGGGGTCTGGATCGCTTGGTTAAGTGTCCGAGTCTTGATCCTGGCTCAGATCATGACCTCGTGGTCATGGGCTTCTCTCTCTCCCTCTATTCCTGCCCCTCCCTTGCATGTGCTCTCTTTCTCTGTCTCTCTCTCAAAATAAATAAACTTAAAACAAATTTAGTGGCATGGAATACCTTATTTAGGCGAGATTTCCTCCTTGAGGGAATGGCAGGGGTCTATCAGTTAAATTTCCAGCAATGACTAGGAATTTCATTGCTGACTGGTTAAAGGTTACATTCCTACAGGAATGAATTTAGGGTTAGTGACATGAGGCCTTAACGTAAGGAACTCCATGATGGTCCCGTGAGTTTTCTTTACATTCCAAACCCATATTTTTTCACATCAATTTTTTTATTAAAAACATAACCCTAAGTAATATTTTAGCCATCTACTGCTGGCCCAATTATCATATCCTGTAAATCTGTGACCATCTCCTAATCATAGATGGAGATCAACTCTGTGGCTCTAAGATTTTTGTGACTCTAAATTATATTGATGTATGTTACTAAGATCTTTGTGAGTCTAGGTTACTGCTGGCCTCCTGAAATCTTGACCGAGGGACACCCAGCCAGGTTTCTGAGCCATTACTTAGGCACAGAAGCACCCTTTCCAAGTCACCTCTTCCTAAAGCGTGTCTTTCCCTCTGGTACTTCTGGGTCTTACCCTTTTGCAGATCACATGCTGTGATGGACAACCCCTCATGAAAACCTGTCAAAGTGGATGAGAGAAACCTGCTTGCCTGTGACTGCCACTTCATGGTCACATCTTTTCCTTCTGAAACCCCTTGAACACCCTATCATTCTTCCAGGCTTTGAACATCTCTTCGATTTGAAAATATTTCAGTCTCTTGTATTCCTGCTAAAAAAATATGCGTGAAAATATTGAAGCAAGGATTCTTTACAATAAGTGAGCCAGTCACAATGATCCATCTGGCCGTGTGTACGTATGTTTT
The DNA here is from genome assembly GCF_018350175.1 of Felis catus. Taxonomy (NCBI): domain Eukaryota; kingdom Metazoa; phylum Chordata; class Mammalia; order Carnivora; family Felidae; genus Felis; species Felis catus. The sequence continues at coordinate 94,068 of NW_025408547.1, forward strand.
CTTTTTTGGACACTGTTCAGGCATGATGTGAAGTACATCCTGTAAAATCTGAGTATCATTCATTATCTAGGATAACCGCCTTTATGGAAAGCCATTTAATGACATGTTCATTCCAGATCCGAAAAACACTTAATTTACATACCACATAATACAGTGGTGTCTACATATGTTATTACCTTAAAATATGTAAAGTGGATGTTTCTATGAAGTGTATATCATGCATTGAGTTTTCTGTACCATGAATGTTATTATTTAAATTACACAATAGTAAGAACAACAAGAATAGGTACATGGCCATCACTAGTAACTAATACTAGAACTAGTCATATAATATTAGGTGTTGAAAACATAAAACCATGATTACTAATAATCTTTTCAATCGTGGTGGGTTTCTAGTTACCAGAAAAATTGGGAAGATATTATTGAGTCTCCACATACATCAGAGTGTTTTCTGACTATTGATGTCCTCTAAGTTGATACATGATCACAATCAATATCCCAAAGAGATATGGTACTATTAACTAACTTTGTATTTGTATTCAGATTGCTTCAGTTTTAACCTCTTCTGTCCCAGACTCATCCCAGCTGGCACATTACAGTCATCCTGTCTCCTTCGGCTTCACTTGGCCATGGCGATTTTTAGATTTTTCCTTATTTTTCATAATCTGCAAAGTTTTGAGGGTACGTTTGTAGAATGCATTTTGTAGAATGATCCTTGGTTGGGATATGTCTAATGTTTGTTCAAATGCTTAGGCTGACTACTGTGTTTTGGAGCAGAAGATCCAGAGGCATAGTTCCATCCATAATTATCACTTCACATAAAGGTTGTTTACTCTGAAGATTTGGGTCTTTTGTGGTTCTGTACAAATTTTAGGACCGTTCTAGTTCTATGAAAAATGTTGTTGCTATTTTGATGGCGATGGCATTAGTTGTGTCAGTTGCTGTGGGAAGTATAGACATTTCCATGAAATTTGTACTTCCGATCCATGAGTATGGAATATCCTTCCATTTTTTTGTGTCATCTTGTATTTCTTTCATCACTGTTTTATAATTTTCAGAGTATAGGTCGCTCACCAGCTGGGACTGTTTTCTTAATTTCTCTCTCTACTGCTTCGTTATTGTCTAGAAATGCAACAGATTTCTGTACAATGATTTTGTATCCGGTGACATTGCTGTATTCATTTATCACTTCTAGCAGTTATTGGGTGGACTCTTTAGGGTTTTCTATATATAGTGTCATGTAATCTGCAAAGTGTGAAAGATTCACTACTTCCAGATTTGGATTAGTTTTTTCTTTTCTTTTCTTTTCTTTTCTTTTCTTTTCTTTTCTTTTCTTTTCTTTTCTTTTCTGTTTTCTTTTTTTCTTTTCTTTTCTTTTCTTTTACTTTAATTTACTTTATGTTGTTTTGTTTCGTTTCGTTTTGTTTATCTGCCGGCTGTACCTTGGACTTCCAATGCTATGTTTATTAAAAGTGGTAAGAGTAAACATCCTTGTGTTTTCCCTGACCTTATAGGAAAAGCTCTCAGATTTTCTCCATTAAGGTTGATTATAGCTGCAGGGTTTTCATAGAAAACATTTATTGCATTGATGTATGTTCCCTGTAAACCTACTTTGGGGGGTTTTAATCATGAATGGATGTTGTAGTATGTCAAGTGCTTTTTCTTCATGTATTGAAATGACCGTATGGTTCTTTTCTTTTAACGTTTATTAATTTTGAGAGAGACAGTGTGAGCAGGGAAGGGGCAGAAAGAGAGTGGGAAACACAGAGTTCGATGGAGGCTCTTGGCTCTGAGCTTTCAGCACAGAGTCCGATGTGGGACTTGAACTCACGAGGCATGGGGTCATGTCCTGAGCTGATGTCGGACTGCTAAAGGATTGAGGCACCCAGGTGCCCTGATCATATGGTTCTTGTCCTTTCTCCTGTTGTTATATTGTATCACATTGATTGATTTGCAAATACTGAACCACCCTTGCAGCTTGGGAATAAATCCCACTTAATTGTGGGATATATTTATAGTTGTTATATCTCCTTTTGGACTGTACCCTTGACTGTTATATAACGTCCTCCTCTGTCTCTTGTTATGTACTTTGTTTTAAGTGTATTTTTTCTATACAAGTATTGCTATTCTAGTTTTTTTTTTTCATCTGTTCTTACACCCTATGTCTCTAGATTGGAGCGTTCATTCCATTTACCTTCAAAGAAATGATTGCTATGTATGTATGTATGTATGTATTGCCATTATATTACCTGTTTTCTTGTGGTTTCTAATGATTTTCTCCGATCCTTTCTTGTCTGTCTTTCATGTTTTGCTTATTTTCTTTAGTGAAGTATTTTAATTTATTTATCTTTATTCTTAGCATATTTGTGACTGGATTCTGATATATGGTTACTGCTGGGTTATGTATATAACCTCTTCTGCATTTAGCAGTTTATATTAAGCTGATGGTCATTTACCTTGGAACCCATTATTTTCTCCTCCCTAGGTTTTTGGTAGATGTTATTATATTTCAAATCCATATCTGTGAGTTCCTTAACTATTTTTTACAAAAATATTCATGTTTTACTTGATTTGTGTCTTTTACCTCTATAGTGTCACTTTTGGTCTCTCCTTTCCACTCAAAGAGTCCCTCTTCATATTTCTTGCAGGACTGGTTTAGTGGTACAAACACCTTTAGTTTTTGTTTGGGAAAGTCTGTGTCTACTTCCATTCTGAATGATAGACTTGTTGGATAGAGTATTCTTGGCTGCTAATTTTTCCATTCAGCACTTTGAATATGTGATGTCACTTGCTTCTCGCTTGCCAAGTATCTGTTCAGAAATCTGGTAGCTAGCCTTATGGGTCTTCCCTTCTAAGTGAAGGTCTCTTTGTGTTGCTGCATTTAAGAGTTTTTCTTTATTGTCACTGTAATTTGCAAGTTTGCTTACAATATGTCTGGATGTTGGCCTGATTTTGTTCATTTCGATGTGAATTCTCTAGCCTCCCGGATGTGGACGTTTGTTTCCTCCCCCAATTAGGGCATTTTTCAGCTATTGTTTCCACAAATAAATTTTCTGCCCCCTTTTCTCTTTCTTCTGTGACTCCTACAATATCAATATTGTTATCTCTGCTGCAGTCACTGAGTTCCCTTAGTCTCATCTCACGTTGCAGAATTCTGTTCTCTCTCTTTGGTTCAATGTGATTCATTTCCATTACTCAGTCTTCGAGGTCACTGGTTTGCTCCTCTGCTTCTTCCGTCCCTTTGTTAGTTCCAGCAAGCGTGTCTCTCCTTTACTGTGTCCTCAATGTCTACTGTACTATTTCTTATCTCTAGTCAGGGGTCTCACTCTTCTACTCATTTCACAACTCTAATGAGTATCCTTATGATCATTGCTTTCAAATCTGTATCAGGTATGTTACCTACATCTCTTTGGCTTAGATCTCTGGCTGTGACTTTCACTAGGTCTTTCATTGTGGAAAAACATCTCTGTGTGTCCATTTTGTCTTTTTCTCTGTCTCTGTTTATCTGTGTTAAGAAAGTCAGCTGTACCTTCTGCTCTTGAAACTAATAACGTTATGAAGAAGAGGTCCTGGAGAACTCAACAGTGCACGTCTCCATTTATAGGACCTGGACCTTCAGGAGGCTATCGTATGGGTACTGTTCACAGCCTGCTGTTGTGTCTGGGTTACTTTTCCTTTTAGTGCAGGTGTCTGCATTGATTGCATGCTGTTGTGGGCTGTGCTTCGTCTCATTGGTTTTAGTGGGACCCAGGCAGGCCAGCTGTGGGGTGGTATGCCTGCTGGATAACTTGGGCACAGGGCAGGAGTGTTAGCAAAATTTCACAGGGCTACAATTCCTATGCCAGATTTCTCTATGTTCTTTGTTGGCTGGGGGCTGTGGACCAGCGGTGGAAGCTAGGGGCTTGAGGATATGCACAGAGCATGTCTGTGCCTGGGGACATGTGGCTTAGTGAGACAGATGAGGGTGCATGGATATGTACAGCTGGGTGAGGTGCAGACTGGGGGAGAATAATGGTGCCTGTGAGCTCCCTCGTTGTTGGAGAAGTCCTCCAACACACTCCGGAATCAGCATGAATACATCTGTCTCCTCTTCCCTCAGCATTGTGCAACATGCCATGTTTACATTGCCTCTCTACACACACAGGGATCTGGCTATCACTAATCCTCCTGGATCTCCCAGTGCTGGGTCATTTGACCTCCAAAGCTCCTGTATATGAACACAAAGGCATTCAGCCCCTCTAAGTTCTAATGCCCAATGTTATGGAGATTAGTCTTCCCTGTATGACCTCCCTGGTGTGGGGCTCACTTTTTCTGCCCCTTCTGCAGGCAGACAGCCTCCACCTTTCTGACATTCCTAACCTTTCTGATGCAGCTTCTTTCTACTTCGGTGTGGAGTTTGTTCTGCCAGTCTTTGGATCGCTCTTTGGTTCATGGACTTGGATGTGGATGTTATGCAGTTGAAAACATGGGACAGGGTGAGCTCAGGGTCCTCTTACTTTGCTATTATTAATTTTTTAAAAGTCTTATTATTTTGGATTTTTGAGACATGAGAAGACAGACTCATATCACACATGTACTTCAGGATTGGAAAGTAACTTTCCCACATTTGCTTCTATTATTTTATGTTTTGAAACTCTCTTTAATGGGGTATAATTACATCTAACAAACCTCAAGTTAAAGGGTATACTTTGATGAGATTGAGGGTACAGGACCATGGGTACAGCACCATGAAATCATATGGTTTCTCCCTAAACCTTCCATCATGATCCCTTTGTGTCTAATGCTAATGTTGCTTTTGAAGTAAGGACTACTTTTTTTCCCCCACGTTTTCACATATTGCCCAGGTGTCTGAAAGCTGGCATTGGGGTATCTCCTTTTCCAATAGTCTATATTCCCATAAGTTTTGCAGTCGGTTTACCTTTGGACTTTTGCTTCTATTGCATCTCTCTGTATGTTCACATACTCTCATTGCAATACTTTGATGATGAGGTCTTCATCATCGCTTTAATTTTCACTAAATGGTATGAGCTGCAGTTCCACTTATGACAGAATGCACAGGCTTCCTATGATATGTATTCAAGAGCAAGGCAGATATCCTGAGCACTTGAGCTGAGAAGGTCACCCTGTCTTTTGCCTGCCCTCTTCCCTTCCCTGCGAGACAAGAATCTCCTTTTGTTCACACAGAAATGTGGGTGAAGTCAGTAGAAAACATTGCCTTCTCTCCTCTTCCCTTTATCTCTCAAAATCCTTGCCACTATCTTCTGCCTTTCCCTTTCTCTGACTCAATATCCCAGGCCCACAGTTTCACTCCAGCCATAATCAGGGTGTCCTCCAGCTGCTGGCCTCTGCCCTGTCCATCCCTCAGTGAGAAATCTGGAGTAGGATTATGCATTTCACAAAACTGATCAAGAAATATGTGATCCTCAGAGACCTCCTGCACAAGGTTGCTGTCCGTGGAGACATGGTATCCTGAGGGAGGATCTGACTCCATGTGTGGCCTCCTCACTCATCTCCCACAGTCACTGCTGGTCCCTGATCCTTACCCACCATTACAAATCAGCCATATGCTAGGGTCAGGTACCTGTCTATCTGACCCCAAGCACCAGGAGTCAGTGAATATTTCTAAAATAAATGAGCGCAGGCACCCCATGCATCTAGATATAGGAAGTTACCATCACCCCAGAAAACTCTCTCGGGCTCCTCTGCAAAAAAGGCGATCTTGCTACTATCCTACATCACTGCAACTTCTGCTAGTTTGTTACCTGTGTGTATAGGAACCACACTGTGTACATTCGATGGGGGGTGAGAGTAGGTCTTCCTAGAAGCAAACACTGAAACAGAGACAGAACAGTGAAAGTACTATTAAGGGATACTAAGAAAAACAAAGTGGAGAGCTCAGGGTTAGCAGAGAAAGCATGCAGGCAAATCTGACACATTTTTAAGATATATATAATCAACATACTCTGTCACCTCACACAGTCCTCTTCAAATTTCAAAATAGCTGTCGTATAAGGCAGTGAGATTTGGGGTTATTTCCCTACGGTCTTATGTTTTCCTACATGCATTCCCTCTTCGGTACTTAATCTGTGGCCTCAGATGAACACTTTAGTGTGGATGCATCTGCGAGTCTATATGTAATGGAATATGATTGTCTTCAGATCTCAGATGTAGAACTCTGATATACACATTCTCGTAATTATCTTTTTCTTTCTTTGTCTGGCAGGGCCTGAATCTTAATACAATAAGTGTGCCATTGTCTTCCTTAAAGTGGCGATCCCCAATCCCTGGGCAGAGGCGTTAACCGTCTTAGTTTAATGAACTTCTGTGACCATCTTTTTTTGATGATCATTTGTGTGGCGATATCTTAATTGAAACTGTGAGAAGGGTGAGTGGATATTTCCCAGACATTGTGCAGATGCATTCTGTATTCAATGTCTTCTTTTCATTATGTCCTTAGAAACAAATATTACCCCTCTTTCACAGATAACCCATCTCAGGCTCTGTGTAGGTCCCACTGAGAATTGGTATTCTGGCTGAGATAGCAGGAACACAGGGAAACCCTCGGGATATTGTGAGAGAAGTTTAAGGAGATAGATGCAAAGCCGTAGTCAGGTTATGTCAGGGGTCCAGCAGGGGTGGCATCTGGGCATCCCTGAATTGTAGGTTTACCCAGGCTAAAGGCCAATGCAGGCACTCAGATGATCTAGATCCTGTCTTCACTTTTAGTCTCACTGAAGGATATGAACTTATGCAGACAAGCATTTCCTTAAGACCAAGTTAAATTTCCTATATATCCAGGGCATTTTTTCACCCATAAATATCCAGAACCTTCAGACAACGCAGGGAGACAACAACCTTTTTAGATGATCACCTGGGTGCACTTTGACAAATATGACATTTTGGAGAGGAACCTTGCATTGTGCACTGAGAGTGATCCCACATAGTAGCTCCGTGTGGAACTCATGCTCCCTGCTCAGGCTGTGGTCAGGAATGGGCTGCAACTGCATCTCACTGAACCCAGGACCCTCCCCTCTGCACTTCCTCAAACTCTGCTTACTGTCCTCTAATTTCTCAAATTTCTATTCCTGTGTGATTCAAGTTTCCCCCACTCCTTCACTGGTGCTTTCAACATGGTGACCACAAGGTCTATGTCATATAATGCATGTGCCCCATTTCACACAGGACACCTAAGTCACCTACACTTAGGGGTGCATCTCATCTTTCACAGAACTCAAAACATTGTGTCTGTAAAATATGCACCAGTACGCCCGATACATCTGTCTTTGTGTAAAAATCCTCTTTCTTGTTGACAGGAGAAACCTAAAGCTGACCTCATTACGGGAAAATGATACAGTCCATTGAACATATGTCCTGAGAAACTTGAGATATGTTACAAAGTCCTCAGGCAGTTTTGCAGTTGAATTGCCAAGCCCTAACAACCATCTCTACATTTTTCCCACAAAGTGTTTCACGAAGTAGATGAATATGCTTTAGAAATCCCTAACCACTTCAGTTTATCTACCCAAATAGAGGAGGTGGAGGATGGGGGGGTGGTTCATACCCATGACTGGTGATGAAGGACTGTCCATGGGGTTAGGGTTAGGGGTTAGGGTTAGCGGTTTCGGGGTTAGGGTTAGGGTTAGATTAGATGGTTAGATTTAAAGGGTTGGGATTACGGTGAAGGTTAGGTTTAGGGTTTAGGGGATAGGGTTGGGGAGTAGCTTAGGGTTAGGGTAGGGCTTAGGTGTTAGTGTTAGTATCAGCATTAGCTTCAGGGTTAGGGTCAGGGTCAGGGGATAGGGATTAGGATTTAGGTTTTATTGTTTAGAGTTTAGGTTTTAGGTTTTGGGGTAGGGGTTAAGTTTTTGTGGTTACGTGTTAGTGGTTAGGTTTTAGGGTTATGGTCCAGGTCAGTGTTTGGTTAGGGTTAGTGTTTAGTGTTTATGATTTGGGGATTAGGGTTAGTCGTTAGTGTTCAGGTCTAGGGTTTAAGTTTATGGTTACAGTTAGGATTTGGATTCGGATTTGGGGTTTAGGGTTCAGAGTTTCGGTTAGGGTTTGTATTATTGTTGTGGATGGTGTTAATGTATATTAGCGCCATGGTTTGGGTTAGGGATAGGATTTAGGTCTAGGATTAAGGTTTGGGTTTGGGTTAGGTTAGGGTTAGTAGTTAGGATTAGGGTCTAGGATATTGCAGGGGCTGAACCCACAGCTTTGCAGTTGTCTACCCTAAGGGCTCAGGTGAGGTTCCAAGGTCGGTTGCCTGTCACGATTAGTCTTTTGGTTCTAATCCAGACAACTGTATGGGAGAGTGGTCTGGTAGGCCTCAGGAATATTCTCGGGCAGCTGCAGCCAGGTTTTTGAAATGACATGGTGATGTTCCAAGTTCTAAGCCGAGTGATCCTGCACCACTTCTGGACCCCAGGGCGTGGTGTTGTCAGACTTTGTTATTGGGTCCGCATGGGTAGAGAGCCTTAACTAGGGTTATGGTTTGTTACAGGGACATCGGCAGGATGTAAGCGACTCTAGTTTCGTGATCTCCCTCTAGGACTGAATTGAGGACCCATGCGACGGTGCTTTTCAACTGTAGGTTTAGGGTTGAGATAGTGTTAGGATTCAGTTGAGGGTTCTGTTTAGGTTTAGGCATGGTTTAGGGTTACGTTCCAGGAGACACTAGGCACTGAAACCAGAGCAGTGCAGTTGTTTCCCCGAAAGTCTAATTTGAAGGAACAATGGATGGTGCCGATTAGGATTAGTATTTGAGTTCCAAGGCTAGACAATTGTATGGGCCACTAGTTGGGTAGGCCCCTGGAAATCTCTCTGGATCTTCAACCGGTCCTTCAAAAGAACATAGTATATTACATGTCCTATGCAGAGTTATGCTGCACCGCTTTTGTTCCCCAGGCATGTGGTGTTGTCATACGTTGTTATTGGGTCTAATGTCGAGAGAGACTTATCTAAGGTTAGGGTTCTGTCCAGTGACATTTCCAGCTCCAAGTGAAACTAGTCTCGTCATCTCCCTCGAGGTCTGAAGTGAGGGCCAATATGACGATGCGGAGCAATTGTAGGCTTTGGGTTCGAGTTAGGTTCGGTTTCAGTTGAGGTTTCTGATGAGGGTTAGAAATAGGGTCGGATTTTGTTCCCAGGAGGTTCAAGGCGCTAAACACATAGCAGTGCACTTGTCTCCCTGAAGGGCTGAGTTGAGGGCACAAGGGAGGGTGCCGGTCAGGGCTTGTCTTTGGGTTCCAAGGCCAGACAACTCTATGGGCCACTGGTCGGTTAGGCCTCAGGAATACTTTTGAGTACCTGAAACCCAACCTTGGAAACGACATGGTGATGTTCCAGGTTCTATGTGGAGTGATCCTGCATCGCTTCTGGACCCCAGGCGCATGGTGTTGTCAGATTTTGGTATTCGGTCCCATGGGAAGAGAGCCTTAGCTAGGGTTAGGGTTTGGTCCAGGGACGTCACCAGAGCTGAAGCAACTCCCGTCTCGTGATCTTCCTTGAGGGCTGAAGTGAGGGCCTGGGTGATGGTACGGGTCAAGTGTACCGTTAGGTTTCGAGACTGGGTTAGGTTTTGGTTGGCGGTTCTGGTTCGGGTTAGGGTTACGGTTAGGTCCCAAGAGGCTCCAGGCACTGAAACTACAGCAGTGTGGTTGTCTACCCAACGGGCTGAGTTGAGGGCTCAAGTGAGGGTGCTGGTCAGGATTAGTCTTTGGGTTCTTATGCCAGATATCTCTATGGGCCACTGGTTGGGTAGGCGTCAGGATTCCTCTCAGATAGCTGCAGTTGGGTTTTGGAAACCACATGGTGATGATCCAGATTATTTGTTGAGTGATCCTGCACCATTTCTGCACCCCAGGCGCTTGGTGTTGCCAGACTTTGGTATGGGGTCCCCATTGGGAAAGAATCTTAGCTTGTGATAGGTGTCGGTCTAGGGACATCACCAGGGCCAAAGCAACTCCAGTCTTGTGATCTCCCTCGAGGGCTGAAGTGAGGACCCATGCGACGGTGCGGCTCAACTGTAGGGTTAGTTTTTGAGATAGGGTTAGGTTTTGGTTGAGCGTTCTGGTTAGCGTTAGGTCCCAACAGGCTCCAGGAGCTGAAGCCACAGCAATGCAGTTGACTCCCCGAAGGGCTGAATTGAGGGCACAAGGGAGGGTGCCCTCAGGATGAGTCTTTGGATTCCAAGGCCAGACAACGCCGTGGGACAGTGTTCGGATATTCCTCAGGAATACTCTTGAACAGCTGCCACCGGGCCTTGGAAATGACATGGTGATGTTCCAGATTCTATGCTGAGTGATCCTGCACCGCTTCTGGACCATAGGCGCGTGGTGTTGTCACTTTGGTATTGGGTCCTTATGGGGAGAGAGCCTTATCTAGGGATAAGGTTCGGTCCAGAGACAACACCAGAGCCGAAGCGACTCCAGTCTCGTGATCTCCCTCGAGGGCTGAATTGAGGGTCCTTGCAATGGTGTGAGTCATGGGTTTGGGTTCGAGATACCGCTAGGTTTCTCTTGAGGGTTCTGGTTAGGGTTAGGGTTAGGTCCCAGGATTCTCCCTGTGCTGAACCCACAGCAGTGCAGATGTCTCCCTGCAAGGCTGAGTTGAGGGCACAAGGGAGGGTGCCGCTCAGGATTAGTCTTTGGGTCCCAGGCCATACAATTCTATGGATCTCTCGTCAGTTAGGACTCAGGAATTCTCTTGTGCACCTGTACTCAGGCCTTGGAAATGACTTGGTGATGTTCCAGTTTCTATGCTGAATGATCCTACATCGCTTCTGGACCCCAAGTACGTGGTGTTGCGAGACTTTGGTGGGTCCCAATGGGGAGAGAGCCCTAGCTAGGGTTAGGGTTTGGTCCAGGGATGTCCCCAGATGCAAAGTGACTCAAGTCTCTTGATCTCCCTCGAGGGCTGAAGTGAGGGCCCATGTGACGGTGCGGGTCAAGTGTAGCATTAGGTTTCGGTTGAGGGTTCTGGTTAGGGGTAGGGTTAGGTCCCAGGAAGCTCCTGGCTCTGAGTCCACAGCAGTGCAGTTGTCTCCCCGAAGGGCTGAGTTGAGGGCACATGGGAGGATGCCGATCATTTTTAGTATTTCCGTTCCATTTCCAGACAACTGTATGGGCCATTGGTTGTGTAGGCCTCAGCAATCATTTCAGAAAGCTGTAGCCCGGCCTGAAAAACGACATGCTGAAGTTCCAGGTTCTATCTGGAATGATCCTTCACTGCTTCTGGACCCCAGGTGTGTGGTGTTGTCAGACTTTGGTTTTGGGTGTCCATGGGTAAGAGCCTTAGCTAGAGTATGGTTCCATCCAGGGTTGTCTCCAGGCTGAAACAACACCACTGTTGTGAATTCAATGGAGGGCTGATGTGTGGCTGTGAGTCTGCTATAGGGTTAGTGTGCTAGATACGGTTAGGCTTAGGGTGAGGGTTATGTTTCGGTTCACCGTTAGTGTTAAGTTCCAGGTGAGTGAAGGCAGTGACTCTACAGCAAAGCAGTTGTCTTCCTGAAGGCCTGAGTGCAGTACAGAAGGGAGGGTTTTCGTTCGCATTAATCTTTGGGTACCAAAGCCAGACAAACATATGGCCCACCCTTTGGGTAGGCCTCAGGATTCTTCTCGTGCAGCTGCTGTCGTGCTTTGCATATGACATGGTGATGTTCCACATTTCATGCCTAGTATTTATGCACCGATTCTTGATCTCATGTATGTGCTGATGTCAGACTTTGTAAATGAGTCCCCCTGGGGATAGACACTTAGCTAGGGTCAGGGTTCAGTATAGGGAAGTCGCCAAGCCCGAAGCGACACCAGTGTTTTGAATGCCATGGAGCGCTGAATTGAGGGCACATGCGTGGCTGTGAATCTGGTTTAGAGTTAGTGTACTAGATAGGGTTAGGGGTAGGGTGAAGGTTATGGTTAGGGTTATGATTAGGGTTAGGGTCAAGTCTCAGGAGGCTGTAGGCACTGAACCCACAACACTGGTGTTATCTCCATGAAGGGGTGAGTGGTGTCCCCAAGGGAGGGTGTCAATCAGGACTAGTCTTTGGGTTCCAAGGCCAGACAAATGTAAGGGTCACCCTTCGGGTAGGTCTCAGGATTCGTCTCGTGCAGCTGCAGTCGCGCTTTTGAAATGAGATAGTGATGTTCCACATTCCATGTCGAGTATTTCAGTACAGATTCTCGAAACCGTGTGCATGCTGTTGTCAGACTTGGAATTGGGTCCCGACGGGGAGAGAGCCTTACCTAGGGTTTGTGTTAGGTCCAGGGAAGTCAGCAGGAGCGAATCGACTCCAGTTTCGTGATCTCCCTCGAGGACTGAATTGAGGGCCTATGCGACAGTTCGGGTCAAGTGTAGGATTTGGGTTAATGTTAGGGTTAGGTGTAGGGTGAGGGTTATGTTTAGGGTTACGTTAGGGCTGGGGTTCGGTCCCAGGAGTCTCTAGGCACTGATCCCACCGCAGAGCAGTTGTCTCCCCGATGGGCTGAGTGGAGTACACAAAGGAAGGTGTCAGTCAGGATTAGTGTTTGGTTTCCATTGCCAAACAAATATTGGGCAAGCTTCATATAGGCCTCAGGAATCCTCTCGTTCAGCTGCAGTTCCTCTTTGAAAATGACATAGTGTTGGGGCGCCTGGGTGGCGCAGTTGGTTAAGCGTCCGACTTCAACCAGGTCACGATCTCGCGGTCCGTGAGTTCGAGCCCCGCGTCAGGCTCTGGGCTGATGGCTCAGAGCCTGGAGCCTGTTTCCGATTCTGTGTCTCCCTCTCTCTCTGCCCCTCCCCCGTTCATGCTCTGTCTCTCTCTGTCCCAAAAATAAATAAACGTTGAAAAAAATTAAAAAAAAAAAAAAGAAAATGACATAGTGATGTTCCACGTTCCACATCGAGTATTTCTGCACCGTTACTCGAACTCATGTGCGTGCTCTTGTCAGACTTTGCAATTGGGTCCCCATGGGGACAGAGCCTCAGTTAGGGTTAGGTTTCGGTCCAGGGGAGTCACCATGGCAGAAGCCATAGCAGTGTTGTGAATTCCATGGGGGGCTGAAGTGGGGGTTGTGCGTGGCTATGGGTCTGGTGTAGCTTATCAAGGTTGATAGGGTTAGGTGTAGGGTAAGAATTATGTTTAGGATTAGGGTTAGGTTTAGGTCCCAGAAGACTCCAGACACTGATCCCACAGCAGAACTGGTGTTAACCCGAGGGGCTGAGTGGAGTACCCAAGAGAGGGTGTCGGTTAGGATTAGCCTTTGACTTCCAAGGCCAGAGAAATGTATGTGTCACCCTTCGTGTAGGACTCAGGAAGCCTCTCGTGCAGCTGCAGTCGTGCTTTGGAAATGACATGGTGATGTTCCACGTTCCATGCCAAGTATTTCTTCACTGATTCTCGAGCCCGCATGCGTACTGTTGTCAGACTTTGGAATTGGGTCCCCGAGCCTTAGCTAGTGTTAGGGTTTAGTCCAGGGAAGTCGCCAGGCCCGAAGCAACTCTGGTTTTGTGATCTCCCTTGAGGGCTGAATTGAGGGCACATGCGAGGGTGTGGTTCAATGTAGGGTAGGGTTAGATATAGGGGTAGGTGTAGGGTGAGGGTAATTGTTAGGGGTACAGTTAGGGTTATGGTTTGGAAACAACATGGTGATGATATATATTCCATGCCAAGTATTTCTACACCTGTTTCGAACCCTTATGTGTGCTATTGTCAGATTTTGTACTTGTTTACCCATGGGAGAGACACTTAGATAGGTTTAGGGTTTGGTCCAGGAATGTCACCAGGGCCAAAGCAACTCCAGTGTTGTGAATTCCATGGAGCTCTGAAGTCAGGGCACATGCGCAGCTGTGGGTCTGGTGTAGACTTAATGAGATAGATAGGGTTCAGTGTAGGGTGATATTTATGGTTAGGGTTACTGTTAGGTTTAGGTTTAGGTCCCATGAGACTCCAGACACTGACCCCAAACAGAGCAGGTGTCAACCTGAAGGGCTGAGTGTAGTACACAACGGAGGGTGCCCGTCAGTCTTCGTATTTGGGTTCCAAGACCAAACAAATGTATGGGCCACCCTTTGGGTAGGCCTCAGGATTCCTCCCCTGCAGCTGCAGTCGTGCTTTGGAAGTGACATGGTGATGTTCCAAGTTCCATGCCAACTATTTCTGGACCAATTCTTAAACCAGTGTGAGAGTTGTTGTCAGACATTGGAATTAGGTCCCAACGCATACAGAGCCATAGCTAGGGTTAGAGTTCATTCCAGCGGTGTGGCTATGGCCGAAGAGACTCCAATCTCGTAATCTCGCTGCAGGGCTCAATTGAGTGCCCATGCGAGTGTGTGGATCAAGTGTAGTGTTTGGGTTAGAGATAGGGTTAGGTGCAGGTTGGAGTTTACGATTAGGGTTAGGGTTAGGTCCTAACCCAGCAAACTCCAGGCACTGAACGCACAACAGAACAATTGTCTCCCCGAAGGGCTGAGTGTAGGATACAAGGGAGGGTGCCTGTTAGGATTAGTCTTTGGGTTCCACGGCCAGGAAAATGTATGGGCCACCCTTTGGTTAGGCCTCAGGAATCCTCTTGTGCAACTGCAGCTGTGCTTTTGAAATGACATGGTTATGTTCCTCGTTCCATGCTGAGTATTTTTGCACCGATTCTCGAACCCTTGTGGGTGGTGTTGTCAGATTTTAGAATTGGGTCCCCATGGGGAGAAAGCTTTAGGTAGGGTTAGGGTTCAGTCCAAGGAAGTCGACAGGGCTGAAGCGACTCCAGTCTCATGATCTCCATCAAGGGCTGTGTTGAGGGCCCTAGAAAAGGTGGGGGTCAAGTATAGGGTTCAATTACAGATAGGGTTAGGTGTAAGTTGAAGGTTATGTTTAGGGTTACGGTTAGGGTTAGTTTTAGGTCCCAGGAGGCTCCAGGCACTGAACCCACAACAGTGCAGTTGTCTCTCCGAAGGGATGAATAGAGTACATAAAGGAGTGTGCCGGTCAGTATCACTTCATAGGATCCAAGGCCAGAGAGATGTTTGGGCCACCCTTGGAATA
The DNA here is from genome assembly GCF_018350175.1 of Felis catus. NCBI lineage: Eukaryota > Metazoa > Chordata > Mammalia > Carnivora > Felidae > Felis > Felis catus. The sequence continues at coordinate 109,084 of NW_025408547.1, forward strand.
GTCCTCTGGAATCCTGTCGTGCAGCTGCAATCACACTTTGCAAAAGATATGGTGATGTTCCATGTTCCATGCCGAGTATTGTTGCACCGATTCTCGAACCTGTGTGCGTGCTGTTGTCAGACTTTTGAACTGGGTCCCCATGGGGATAGACACTTAGCTAGGGTAAGAGTTCTGTACAGGGAATTGCTAAGGCCGAAACGACACCAATGTTGTCAATTCCATGGAGGGCTGAAGTGAGGGCACATGTGCGGCTGTGCATCTGGTTTACTTTTCATGTGCTAGATAGGGTAGGTTGAGGGTTATGTTTAGGGTTATGTTTACGGTTAGTGTTAGGTCCCAGGAGGCTCTCCATCCATGTAGTTTCAAATGGCAAGATTTTGTTCTTTTTGATGGCTAAGTAATATTCCATGGTGTGTGTATGTATGTAGGTGTATACACACACACGCACACACACATATTCATACTATGTATGTATGTATGTATGTATGTATATATACCACGTCTTTATCCATTCATCCATCGATGGACATTTGGGCTTTTTCCTTACTTCAGCTATTGTTGATAGTACTGCTATAAACTTTGGGGTTCACGTGTCCCTTCGAAGTAGCATATCTGTATCCCTTGCATAAATACCTACTAGTGCACCTGCTGGGTTGTTGAACAGTCTTCTTTTTCATTTTTTGAGGAACCTACATACTGTTTTCCAGAGTGGCTTCACCAGCAGTGCAAGCCCGTGCACCAGCAGTGCAAGAGTTCCTCTTTCTCCATTTCCTCGCCAACATCTGTTGTTGCCTGTGTTGTTAATGTTAGCCATTCTCACAGGGGTGAGGGGGTGTTTCATTGTGGTTTTAATTTGTATTTTCCTGATGAGTGATTTTGAGCATTTTTTCATGTGTCGGTTGGCCATCTGGATGTCTTCCTTGGAGGAGTGTTTGCTCGTGTCTTTGCCCATTTCTTCACTGGATTACTTGTTTTTTTGGTATGTTCTTGAGTTTGTTATGTTCTTTATAGATTTTGAATACTAATCCTTTATCTCATATGTCGTTTGCAAATATCTTCTCCCATTCTGTTGGTTGCCTTTTAGTTTTGCTGATTGTTTCCTTCTCTGTGCAGAAGCTTTTTATTTTGATGAGGTCCTAATACTTCAGTTTTGCTTTTGTTTTCCTTGCTTCTGGAGATGTGTTGGGTAAGAAGATGTGGATGCCAACATGAAGAGGTTTTTGCCTGCTTTCCCCTTGAGGATTTTGATGGCTGCCTATCTTACATTTAGGTCTTACATCCGTTTTGAGTGTGTTTTTGTGTGAGAAAGTGGTCCAGGCTCATTCTTCTGCATATCACTGTCCAGTTTTCCCAGCACACTTGCTGAGGAGACTGTCTTTATTCCATTGGATCTTCTTTCTTTTGGTCAAAGATTAGTTGGCCATACATCTGTCGGTCCAATTCTGTGTTCCTGTTCTGTTCCATTGATCTGAGTGTCTGTTCTTGTGCCAGTACTGTACTGTCTTGATGATTACAGCTTTGTAATACAGCTGGAAGTCCAGGATTGTGATACCTCCTACTTAGGGTTTCTTTTTCAAGATTGCTTTGGCTATTCGGGGTCTTTTCTGGTTCCATACAAATTGAAGGATTGTTTTTTGTAACTCTGTGGAGAATGCTGGTGTTATTTCTATAGGCATTCAGTTGAATATATAGATTGCTTTGGGTACTATTGACATTTTAACAATAGTTGTTCTTCCTGTCCAGGTGCATGGAATGTTTTTCGTTTTTGTGTGTTTGTCATCTTCAATTTATTTCATAATCTTTCTATAGATTTCAGTGTATAGATTTTTCACCTCTTTGGTTAGATTTATTCCTAGGTATTTTATGGGTTTTGGTGCAATTGTCAACGGGATGGATTCTGTGATTTCTCTTTCTGTTGCTTCTTTGTTTGTGTATAAGAATGCAACTAATTTCTGGGCATTAATTTTATACCCTGCCACTTTGCTGAATTCATGGATCATTTAACAGTTTTTTGGTGGAACCCTGTTATCAAGAAATGATGCTGTATTTTGTCAAATGCTTTCTCTGCATCTATTGAGTGCATCATGTGGTTCTTGTCCCTTCTTTTATTGATGTGATGAATCACATTGATTATTTTGTGGATATCGATCCAGCCTTGTATTGCAGGTTAAATCCCACTTGGTCATGGTGAATAAAGTTTAGGTGTATCATTGGATCTGGTTGGCTAATATCTTGTGGAAGATTTTTGCACCCATGTTCATCATGAAAATTGGTCTATACTTCTACTTTTTAGTGGGATCTTTGTCTAGTTTTGGAATCCAGGTAATGCCGACTCATAGGAAGAGTTTGGATGTTTCCTTCCATTTCTATTTTTGGGACAGCTTCAAGAGAATAGGTGTTAACTCATCCTTAAATGTTGGGTAGAATTCCCCTGGAGAGCCATCTGGCCCTGGGCTCTTGTTTTTTTGGGAGATTTTTGATTACTAATTCAATTCTTTAATGGTTATGGGTTTGTTCAAATTTTCTATTTCTTCCTCTTTCAGTTTTCATAGTTTGTGTATTTCTAGGAATTTGTCCATTTCTTCCAGATTGTCCATTTTATTTGGTATATAATTGCTGATAATATTCTCTTATTCTTGTTTGTATTTCTCCTGTGTTGGTTGTGATCTCTCCTCTTTCATTCTTGATTTTATTTATTTGGGTCCTTTCTTTATTCTTTTTGATCCAACTGGCTGGTGGTTTATCAATTTTATTAATTATTGCAAAGAACTAGCTTCTGGTTACATTGATCTCTTCTACTGTTTGTGTGTGTGGGGGGGTTGTTGTTTGTTTTTGTTTTTGTTTTCAGTTTTGAAAGCATTGATTTTTGCTGTAATCTTTATCATTTCTTGTCTTCTGCTGGATTTGGATTTTATTTGATGATCTTTTTTCCATTACTTTAAGGTATAAGCTTATGTTGTGTATCTGAGACTTTTCTTCCCTCTTTAGGAAGGCCTGGATTGCTAAACTTCCTCTTATGACTACCTTTGTTGCATCCCAGAGGTTTTGGACTGTGGTGTTATCAGTTTTATTGGCTTCCATGTACTTTTTAATTTTCCCTTTAACTTCTTGGTTCACCCATTCATTCTTTTTTTTTTTTTAATTTTAGTTTTTATTATTTACAATTTACATCCAAATTAGTTACCGTATAGTGCAACAGTTATTTCATGAGTAGATTCCTTAGTGCCCCTTACCCATTTAGTCCATGCCCCCCACAACCCCTCCAGTAACCCCATGTTTGTTCTCCATATTTATGTGTGCTCTTCTTTTGTACACCTCCCTGTTTTTATTTTTGTTTCCCTTCCATTATATGTTCATCTGTTTTGTGTCTCAAAGACCTCCTATGAGTGAAGTCATATGATATTTGTCTTTCTCTGACTACTAATTTCACTTAGCAGAATACCCTCTAGTTCCAACCATGTAGTTACAAATGGCAAGATTTCATTCTTTTTGATTGCTGAGTAATACTCCATCACACACACACACACACACACACACACACACACACACACACACCACATCTTTATCCATTCATCCATCAATGGACATTTGGGCTTTTTCCATACTTTGGCTATTGTTGATCGTGGTGCTATAATCATGGGGGTGCATGTGTCCCTTCAAAACAGCACACCTGTATCCCTTAGATAAATGCCTTGTATTGCAATTGCTGTGTCGTAGGATAGTTCTCTTTTTAGCTTTTTGAGGAGCCTCCGTACTGTTTTCCAGAGTGGCTGCAGCAGCTTGCATTCCACTATTCATTGTTCCATAGGATGTTCTTCAGTCTACAAGTATTTGTTATCTTTCCAAATTTTTTCTTGTGGTTGATTTAGAGTTTCATAGCATTGGGGTCTGAAACTGTGCATGGTATGATCTCTATATTTTTGTATGTGTTGAGTACAAGTAAACATAAAATTATTTGTTTATTTATTTTAGAGAGAGAGAGAGACAGGGGCAGAGAGAGAGGGAGACACAGAATCCAAAGCAGGCCTCAGGCTCTGAGCTGTCAGCACAGAGTCCGACACAGGGCTCAAACTCACAAACCATGAGATGACGACCAGAGCTGAAGTCAGATGCTTAACTGAATGAGCCTCGCAGGCACCCACTTTAGTGACATTTTAAGTGACACCGTTCAAAGTGCACTTGCTACCTTGCAAACTCAGAGAGAGAGAAAGAAATGTGAAGAATCAGGAGGTAGTTAAGAGTTGGCTGCTGAGTTTTACCGTAATTTGGCTTTGGAGGGTTTTTGTTCATTGGGTGAAGTGAGCACAGCATATTTGCCTGCCATTTACCACAGCAGACAGCGGGCCTCTGGGAGCCAAAACTCTTTCTGACCAATGAGCTGGAATTTTACTAGGACAGCCAAGATGAGATTTGCTATTTCAAGGACTAGGAGTTATCTTTTATTTTCACAACTCAGTAATTATCACATCATTCAACTCTGCCCTCCAAGATATGTAGAAAATACCCAAATATAGTTGAGAGAGAAAGGGTGATAGCCAAAGTGTATAATCCTTTCCCTTTAAAAAATATGTTTAAATTATGCTTTATGATTTTCTTTAATTTTAGTGAGGGGGCATGCAAGTGGGGGAGAGGGAAAGAGAGAGAATCTTAAGCAGGATTCACACTCAGTGTGGAGCCCAACACAGGTCTGGATCACATGATCCTACAATCGTGACCTGACACAAAATCAAGAATCTGATGCTCAACTGACTGAGCCACCCAGGTGCGCAATAGTCTCTTTCTCTCTGAATGCTGAATAGTAAATTTTCAACGTGAATGGGGGATAAACAGGCATACATACATACATACGTCACTAAGAAAGCCATGAGTTGTTAGACATGAACTATTTTCCATCATCTTTGTCTTCTAGTTATATTCATGCCTCTAGTGTTTGTTGATTGCAATGCACGATCTTGCTGTGTGAGGTACAAATTGTTGTGTGATCAGTTTTCCGTGAAAGTCTTTCCTCATATCTGTCTTAACCACAAGGTGCCAATGTTGAATTCGAGGATGTAGAGCTAAGAGCCTTGAGGTCCAATAACTGTCAACTAGAAGTTATATTTTCTGTTGGGGAGAAATCCCCATATGATGGCAATGACTTTGCATTGGTAAGGGAAAGAATACTTTCATGCCTTCATGGTTCTTGTGCTTTTTGTGTCTCACCAAAATCAAGACTCAGGTCATGTGCATGTTTATCAAGCAAACACCTTTTTTTTTTTTCCAGAAAATAAAAACGCCCTGGAAGACAAGTGTAATGCATTGAGGTCTGTGAAAGCCACAAAGGAAGCAAAAGTCAAACAGCTGAAAGGAGAAAGCACATAACCTGGAAGAATTCTATGAACAAAGAAAAGTGCCTACAAAAAAAGTAAGATGGGGGCGCTTGGGTGGCTCAGTCGGTTGAACGTCCAAATTCGGCTCAGGTTATGATCTCACGGTCCATAAGTTCAAGCCCCATGTCAGGCTCTGTGTTGACAGTTCAGAGCCTGGACCTTGCTTTGGATTCTATATCTTCCTCTGGCCCTACCCAACTCGCACTCTGTCTCTATCAAAAAATGAATAAACGTTAAAAAAAATTTAGAAAAGTAAGATGTTCATGTCAGAACTGTCACAAGGACCGTATTGTATGGGAGAACATGGCAGCCAGTAGAGATAATTGTATTTCTTTTGGAACTGGGTCCAGAGTATTTTTGCCCAATGCATTCAGTAGAATTGGACCTTCCCTTCCTACCTTCGCTTTCTGTAACGTAACCTGCATTTTCCTTTCTCCTAAGTGCTTGCCACACATTGTGTCATCTTTTGGGGGCGGCAGAGGGAAGGTGCCATCATTAATAACGTTAATACCTGGATCCACTCTGGATCCACCTACACTGTCCTATAGGTTTCAATCGCATCACACTGTTTTGTCACCCAGCAATTAGGTCATTTTTGTTCAGGACCAGACATGGGTCAAAAATGTGTGGGGAAAAAATTGAATTCTCTTGCTGCAGAAACAATGGAAGTTGCTTTCTAGAAAGTGGGTAGGGGTACCAGCAGTACTGGATCCCTGCATCCATTCTGCCAGTGAGATTGCTCACTGCAGGCCCAATCCCTAAGAAAGTCGTTTCCTGTCCCCTGATTTTTCAAGTGTAACTCTTCTGAGTCTTGGCCAAAGCCCGCAGCTTCACTAGGGCTCATCTTTGCTGGCCTCCCCTGAAGTACACTTCTTTACTTCTAAGTCTGTGCCCATAAAGTTGTTCAGCTTCTTTGCCATTCAAGTGTATGCACCCCACATCAATGATGAGTCCTAGGGAGTTTGGGTCCAACTGCCAGGCTGGCTTTGTCCTGGGCTTCCTTCTTCTCCATCTTGGTCTTGTGTGTCTTTGTGGGGTTGTCAGATACTTGGTGCATTCAGTCACATGTTTCCTCCTTTGTACAGTATTTCCTTTTTGTTCTCAGGAGGAGATGGGGGACTTTAGAGTCCCTCACTCGTGTTGGAAAGGGAAGTCTTCTCTTCCCTGGAGACTCACCTTTATGTTCGTCCTTCCCACAGCTGGGGTTAGGGCTTGCTCTGTCTCACTGGCATCTTGTTTTTGTTAACTCGTAAGCTCTTTCTGTGAGTGGGTACAGCACCCTGACCACCTCTCTATCTTCAACCCCTTACAACAGAGCCACTACATTACAACCACTCCAGCAAGCATTTGCCCAAGGACTGCCTGAGAGGCCAGAAGGAAATGCATGTGCCTTTCTCTGTCTAGTGCTTTTGTGTCATTTGCTAAGAGATTTTCAATTTTGCATGTGATTCTTGAGTACATCAAGTGTCAAGTTGAAACCATCTCAGTCAACACCACAAAGAAAATGGTCTGAGGGCAACACAGCAACCCAGCCTTGCCAAGCATTGCCTTCTGCTGCCTTCACTATCAATGGAATGAGTCTTGTTAAAGTAGATTTGGCTCCATGAAGTTGAGAGTTTTCCACCTGACATCTCTTTCCTGGAAGTAAACCCAGACTGTGTGACAGTTCATATCAGGTTGTACGTCAGGAGATGAGGTTGTTCTAAGATTGGCCTTTTCAAGGTGGAGGCAGGGGTTGCAGTCCTGAACGCTAGCGATGTCTGGGAGTGAGCTGCAATGTTAGTGAAACCATATTCTGGAAGGTCGTCTTTCAGGTGATTGCCTGTGTCATGGTACAACTTTTGGACTGAGAATCAGGGCTCCCCATGGAGGTGTAAGACTAGTGATGATCCCTTGATTCATCCTAATGGGTACAGTTGGTCAGATACGGTTTTTCACTCACTGATGAAATGAGTCTTCGCCATATCAAACAAAAGACCAACTCTGGGAAGGCACAAAGTACAATGTTATTTGATGACTTTATGATAAAGGAGAGGAAACGAGAACTAGAAAGACAGTTCCAATAGTAGAGACGTGGCAGCAGACAGAAGTTGAATTTTCTTGAACTTAAATGGGGTGTTCACTTCATTTCTCTGATTGGGTTGTCAGTGTGTGCATTTATGGGAGAAGTGGGGGAAGGGATATTTGCATAGGCCTTCAAGAGTGCTGGGAGGTAAAAAGGGAGAACCTCTGGACCTTGGTCCTGACTGTGTATGTAACTTTCCCATCTTAGGAAGCTGAAAATGACACTGTGAACTGGCGGCAAAGAAGAATCAGCTAGCAGCTGCAGGTAAAATTTGAAAGTAGCTACAGAAGGGGCGCCCGGGTGGCTCAGTCGTTTAAGCGTCCAACTTCAGCTCAGGTCATAATTTCACAGTCCGTGAGTTCGAGCCCCGTGTCAGGCTCTGTGCTGACAGGCCAGAGCCTGGAGCCTGTTTCAGATTCTGTTACATCTCTCTCTGTCCCTCCCCCGCTCATGCATGTGCTCTCTCTCTCTCTCTGTCTCAAAAATAAATAGACATTAGGGAAAAAAAAGAAAATAGCTACAGAAGAAATAAACAAGTACAAGTGAGTTCAGCTAGTAATTACCAGGAGCTCATGAAACCGCTGTTCATTTTTTGGTTTTTAATCTTTTTGAAAAGTTTAAAGTCAACATATGCATAGAGTATTAACAGATAAAAAAGGTAAGTTTTAGAAAGAATAAAATAATTAAGTTTCTAAACATTTGCAGATCTCAAGTAGTGACCAGACTGTGTGGAAACTTTGTCCATGCTAACATTCCTCGGGGGTGGTGTCAATTGTCATCATCTGTAGGAAAGCAGTGTGTCGTACAATGAATCATACCCATCAACGTGGTAGTGCCATTTCATGGCCCTCGTCTTTGCAACCCTGGGAAACATGGTGAGGATAAAAGTTATAGAAGAATAGATCTTTATGATAAAAGACACTTGTCACATGATGAGTTAGAGAAAGATTGAAAATGGGAAGGAATTCTATGAACTCTGAACCCTACAGGCATGGGATAATGAGTAAGGAAAGGATGTGACAATAGCTTTGATCCTACTGTACATTGATAATCATGGGCAAAGTGTTTCATGTGTAAGAATAAATTGTATCAGGGGACAGATATGAGGTTGGTGGGAACGTGGGCAGCTTATTTAAAATCATACCCAATATTGGGCCTTATCTGACAAGAGCAATTGTAACTCACAGGCAACAAATTGAACAAACACGGGAACAGCTGCAGCAGGCAGAGCTCACCTTTAGATACCAGGTAACCTGAGTTCTGCCTGACATACTGAACCCTTAGCACCTCATGCGGGTGAGTGTAGTGGCCCTTGGAATCCCTAACCACGGGCTTTTCCTTGTTGGCTTTTTCCGCTTGCAGTTCACGAGAAGAATGCTCAGGACAACTAGGTAAGTGTTTTTCTTGTTTCCTCCTCTTTCTTTGGTGCACAGTGTGGCACCACCTTCCGACTGAAGGTGGATGTGTTTTTTCTCCCCCAGGATCAAGACTCAGATCTGGGACAGGGAGATGGCGGAGAGCAGGGCAGGGAGGTCGCTTACTTGAAATACAGGTGTGGTCATTTGACTTGGGTGTGTTTTCCAGGGATGACGCCTGCACTGTTAGTTGTCTAGTAGACGACGTGTGTGTTGCAACTCTTATAGAAGTCCATTATTTTTCTGTATCCAAGACTGGACGGGGATGGAACAAAAGAGGCTGCCTGAGGGATACACGAGGCAGAAACCAATCACTGCAAGAACCCTCCAAGGCGAGGTAAGGAGCACGTTGTGATGTGCTGCAGTCCAATTTCTGCTGTGCAGCCTGTTCCTGTGTGGTCTGGAAAGAATCACACGCACTAAGGACGGCAGGTGGTCTGAAGGGGTGACAGAAGGGTGTTGTCCTCTGGGTGCCACAGACAGTAAGGCACTTGTCCCTGTGACTGGTGGAGCTCATGCCCCTCCTCTGACGGTGACCCTCCCACCTCCTCTAGCATCCCCCTGTCTGAAGAGCCTGGAAACTTTCTTCCCACCCGGACACAATGTGAAGACTTTAGTTTATTTGAGGAGAAGGTCATTTATTCACTAGTTTGAAAAGTCTTTCTTTTTGTTTGTTTTGGGAACTGTAGTCCTACTTCCCGCCATTCAAGTTCCATAAAGCTTAGCTTAGTCCTCTGATGGTATCAGTGCAACTCTGCAGCTTCACTGCTAACTTCTCGCAGTTTTCCTTTTCTCAATAGTGTCAAATTAGTCTTTCCTTATATACTAACTGCTGTGGGAAGGCAGCTTGTAGATAAGCTGGGGGATTAAACAAATTGCCTGAAGAAATGCACCCTTGTTGAGGACTCATTGAGGATATACACCAAACCAGTGTTCTTCAATGTTATTCTTTTTTGTTAAGTTTATTATTTTGAGAGACGCATAGACAGAATGCCAAGCAGGCGTCACACTGTCAGTGAGGAACCCAACGCTGGGCTTGAATTCACAAGCTGTGAGATCGTGACCTGAGCCAAAATTAAGAGTCGGATGCTG
>NC_001700.1:0-17009 GCF_018350175.1 Felis catus
GGACTAATGACTAATCAGCCCATGATCACACATAACTGTGGTGTCATGCATTTGGTATTTTTTATTTTTAGGGGGTCGAACTTGCTATGACTCAGCTATGACCTAAAGGTCCTGACTCAGTCAAATATATTGTTGCTGGGCTTATTCTCTATGCGGGGTCTCCACACGCACAGACAGTCAGGGTGCTATTCAGTCAATGGTCACAGGACATATACTTAAATTCCTATTGTTCCACAGGACACGGGATGCGCGCACCCACGTTTGCGTGCACACGTGTACACGTACACACGTACACACGTACACACGTACACACGTACACACGTACACACGTACACACGTACACACGTACACACGTACACACGTACACACGTACACACGTACACACGTACACACGTACACACGTACACACGTACACACGTGTACACGTACACACGTACACACGTGTACACGTACACACGTACACACGTACACACGTGTACACGTACACACGTACACACGTACACACGTACACACGTACACACGTGTACACGTACACACGTACACACGTACACACGTACACACGTATACACGCGAACGCTTTAATTTAAGTAAATAACTAGCTTAATCAAACCCCCCTTACCCCCCGTTAACCTTATTTATAATAATACGTGCCTATTTATGTCTTGCCAAACCCCACAAACAAGACTAGACCGTACCTAAATATAAGGCCTAAGAAAACGCTTATAAGCTTACCAATCCCCTATTATTACTAGCTACTAATACTAAATCATAACTCTGTTCGCAGTTATCTATAGATATACCGACCTGACTCTAATTCGTCCCTATCGAACAACATTTTACATGTCTACGTTAGCCCCACATCCCAGTTAATGTAGCTTAAACATATAAAGCAAGGCACTGAAAATGCCTAGATGAGTCGCCAGACTCCATAAACACAAAGGTTTGGTCCTGGCCTTTCCATTAGTTATTAATAAGATTACACATGCAAGCCTCCGCATCCCGGTGAAAATGCCCTCTAAGTCACCCAGTGACCTAAAGGAGCTGGTATCAAGCACACAACCACAGTAGCTCATAACACCTTGCTCAGCCACACCCCCACGGGATACAGCAGTGATAAAAATTAAGCCATGAATGAAAGTTCGACTAAGCTATATTAAACAAGGGTTGGTAAATTTCGTGCCAGCCACCGCGGCCATACGATTAACCCAAACTAATAGACCCACGGCGTAAAGCGTGTTACAGAGAAAAAAATATACTAAAGTTAAATTTTAACTAGGCCGTAGAAAGCTACAGTTAACATAAAAATACAGCACGAAAGTAACTTTAACACCTCCGACTACACGACAGCTAAGACCCAAACTGGGATTAGATACCCTACTATGCTTAGCCCTAAACTTAGATAGTTACCCTAAACAAAACTATCCGCCAGAGAACTACTAGCAATAGCTTAAAACTCAAAGGACTTGGCGGTGCTTTACATCCCTCTAGAGGAGCCTGTTCTATAATCGATAAACCCCGATATACCTCACCATCTCTTGCTAATTCAGCCTATATACCGCCATCTTCAGCAAACCCTAAAAAGGAAGAAAAGTAAGCACAAGTATCTTAACATAAAAAAGTTAGGTCAAGGTGTAGCTCATGAGATGGGAAGCAATGGGCTACATTTTCTAAAATTAGAACACCCACGAAGATCCTTACGAAACTAAGTATTAAAGGAGGATTTAGTAGTAAATTTGAGAATAGAGAGCTCAATTGAATCGGGCCATGAAGCACGCACACACCGCCCGTCACCCTCCTCAAGTGGTAACTCCCAAAAAAACCTATTTAAATTATCACACCCACAAGAGGAGATAAGTCGTAACAAGGTAAGCATACTGGAAAGTGTGCTTGGATAACAAGATGTAGCTTAAACAAAGCATCTGGCTTACACCCAGAAGATTTCATATTAAACTGACCATCTTGAGCTAAAGCTAGCCCAAACATCTACAAACACAACTAACACTAGAAAATAAAACAAAACATTTAGTCACCTTATAAAAGTATAGGAGATAGAAATTTAACTTGGCGCTATAGAGAAAGTACCGCAAGGGAAAGATGAAAGATAAAATTAAAAGCACCACACAGCAAAGATTACCCCTTGTACCTTTTGCATAATGAGTTAGCTAGAACAACCTAACAAAGAGAACTTCAGCTAGGCCCCCCGAAACCAGACGAGCTACCCATGAACAATCTATTACAGGATGAACTCGTCTATGTTGCAAAATAGTGAGAAGATTTGTGGGTAGAGGTGAAAAGCCTAACGAGCCTGGTGATAGCTGGTTGCCCAGAACAGAATCTTAGTTCAACTTTAAACTTACCTCAAAAACCTAAAATTCCAATGTAAGTTTAAAATATAGTCTAAAAAGGTACAGCTTTTTAGACCTAGGATACAGCCTTTATTAGAGAGTAAGCATAAATATAAACCATAGTTGGCCTAAAAGCAGCCATCAATTAAGAAAGCGTTCAAGCTCAACAATCAAAGCATCTTAATGTCAAAAATAATGCAACCAACTCCTAACCTAAAACTGGGCTAATCTATTTAATAATAGAAGCAATAATGCTAATATGAGTAACAAGAAATATTTCTCCCTGCATAAGCTTATATCAGAACGGATAACCACTGATAGTTAACAACAAGATATATATAACCTAACCATAAACAAAATATCAAATTAATTGTTAACCCAACACAGGTATGCAAATTAGGGAAAGATTAAAAGAAGTAAAAGGAACTCGGCAAACACAAGCCCCGCCTGTTTACCAAAAACATCACCTCTAGCATTTCCAGTATGAGAGGCACTGCCTGCCCGGTGACGCTAGTTAAACGGCCGCGGTATCCTGACCGTGCAAAGGTAGCATAATCATTTGTTCCCTAAATAGGGACTTGTATGAACGGCCACACGAGGGCTTTACTGTCTCTTACTTCCAATCCGTGAAATTGACCTTCCCGTGAAGAGGCGGGAATATAATAATAAGACGAGAAGACCCTATGGAGCTTTAATTAACCGACCCAAAGAGACCATATGAACCAACCGACAGGAACAACAAACCTCTATATGGGCCGGCAATTTAGGTTGGGGTGACCTCGGAGAATAAAACAACCTCCGAGTGATTTAAATCTAGACTAACCAGTCGAAAGTACTACATCACTTATTGATCCAAAAACCTTGATCAACGGAACAAGTTACCCTAGGGATAACAGCGCAATCCTATTTCAGAGTCCATATCGACAATAGGGTTTACGACCTCGATGTTGGATCAGGACATCCCGATGGTGCAGCAGCTATCAAAGGTTCGTTTGTTCAACGATTAAAGTCCTACGTGATCTGAGTTCAGACCGGAGTAATCCAGGTCGGTTTCTATCTATTTAATAACTTCTCCCAGTACGAAAGGACAAGAGAAGTGAGGCCCACTTCACCAAAGCGCCTTTAACCAAATAGATGATATAATCTTAATCTAGACAGTTTATCCAAACACACTACCCGAGAGCTCGGGTTTGTTAGGGTGGCAGAGCCCGGTAACTGCATAAAACTTAAGCTTTTATTATCAGAGGTTCAATTCCTCTCCTTAACAACATGTTTATAATTAATGTACTCTCACTAATTATTCCTATTCTCCTAGCTGTAGCCTTCCTAACCCTAGTCGAACGAAAAGTGCTAGGCTATATGCAACTCCGCAAAGGACCAAATGTCGTAGGACCATACGGCCTACTTCAACCTATCGCAGATGCTGTAAAACTCTTTACCAAAGAGCCTCTCCGACCCCTTACATCCTCCATATTAATATTCATCATAGCACCAATCCTAGCCCTCACACTAGCCCTAACCATATGAATCCCACTACCCATACCATACCCGCTCATTAACATAAACCTGGGAGTACTATTTATGCTAGCTATATCAAGCCTAGCTGTTTATTCCATCCTATGATCAGGATGAGCCTCAAATTCAAAATACGCCCTAATCGGAGCCCTACGAGCCGTCGCCCAAACAATCTCATATGAAGTCACACTAGCCATCATTCTCCTATCAGTACTACTAATAAACGGATCCTTCACACTAGCCATACTAATCACCACTCAAGAATATATATGACTAATCATTCCTGCATGACCCCTAGCCATAATATGATTTATCTCAACCCTAGCAGAGACCAACCGAGCCCCATTCGACCTGACAGAAGGAGAATCAGAACTAGTCTCCGGATTCGATGTAGAATATGCAGCAGGCCCCTTCGCCCTATTCTTCCTAGCAGAATATGCCAACATCATCATAATAAATATCCTCACAACAATCCTATTCTTCGGAGCATTCCACAGCCCTTATATACCAGAGCTATATACCATTAACTTTACAGTAAAGACCCTTCTCCTAACAACTACTTTCTTATGGATCCGAGCATCCTACCCACGATTCCGATATGACCAACTAATACACCTCCTATGAAAAAACTTTCTGCCTCTCACCCTAGCCCTATGCATATGACATGTATCCCTACCTATCATCACAGCAAGCATCCCACCTCAAACATAAGAAATATGTCTGACAAAAGAGTTACTTTGATAGAGTAAAACATAGAGGTTTAAACCCTCTTATTTCTAGAATAACAGGAATCGAACCTAATCCTAAGAATCCAAAAATCTTCGTGCTACCATTATTACACCATATTCTAAAGTAAGGTCAGCTAAATAAGCTATCGGGCCCATACCCCGAAAATGTTGGTTTATACCCTTCCCATACTAATCAACCCCCCTATCTTTATTATTATTATATTAACCGTTATCTCAGGAACTATAATTGTAGTGACAACCTCCCACTGACTTCTAGTCTGAATTGGCTTTGAAATGAACCTATTAGCCATCATCCCCATCCTCATGAAAAAATACAACCCACGAGCCATAGAAGCAGCCACAAAATATTTCTTAACACAAGCAGCCGCCTCCATAATCCTAATAATATGAATCATTATCAATCTACTGCACTCGGGACAATGGACCGTACTAAAAGACCTTAATCCCATAGCATCAATCATAATAACAACCGCTCTAGCAATAAAACTAGGACTAGCCCCATTCCACTTCTGAGTACCCGAAGTTACACAAGGAATTTCTATATCATCAGGCTTAATTCTACTAACATGACAAAAAATTGCACCACTATCAATCCTCTACCAAATCTCATCCACCATTAACCCTAACCTAATCCTAACAATATCCATCTTATCAGTCATAATCGGAGGCTGAGGAGGCCTAAACCAAACACAACTACGAAAAATCATAGCATACTCCTCAATCGCCCATATAGGCTGAATGACAGCTATCATAATGTACAGCCCCACAATAATAATCTTAAACCTAACTATCTATATCATTATAACACTAACCACCTTCATACTATTTATACACAACTCCACCACAACAACAGCATCCCTATCACAAACATGAAATAAAACCCCTCTAATCACCTCACTCATCCTAGTATTAATAATATCCCTGGGAGGCCTCCCCCCACTCTCCGGATTTATCCCAAAATGAATAATCATCCAAGAATTGACTAAAAATGAATTAATCATAATGCCAACATTACTAGCCATAACAGCACTACTCAACCTATACTTCTACATACGACTAACATACACCACCGCACTAACCATGTTCCCCTCAAACAACAGTATAAAAATAAAATGACGATTTGAATGCACAAAAAAAATAACCTTCCTACCCCCTCTAGTTGTAATATCAACCATACTACTTCCACTCGCACCAATACTATCTATCCTGGATTAGAAGTTTAGGTTAAACTAGACCAAGAGCCTTCAAAGCTCTAAGCAAGTCCTACAGACTTAACTTCTGCACATCTAAACCATTCTAAGGACTGCAAGAATCTATCTTACATCAATTGATTGCAAATCAAACACTTTAATTAAGCTAAGTCCTCACTAGATTGGTGGGCTCTAACCCCACGAAATTTTAGTTAACAGCTAAATGCCCTAATCAACTGGCTTCAATCCACTTCTCCCGCCGTCTAGAAAAAAAAGGCGGGAGAAGCCCCGGCAGCGCCAAGCTGCTTCTTTGAATTTGCAATTCAACATGACATTCACCGCAGGACTTGGTAAAAAGAGGGCTCGAACCTCTGTCTTTAGATTTACAGTCTAATGCTTACTCAGCCATTTTACCTATGTTCATAAACCGGTGACTATTTTCAACTAATCACAAAGATATTGGTACTCTTTACCTTTTATTCGGTGCCTGAGCTGGCATGGTGGGGACTGCTCTTAGTCTTCTAATCCGGGCCGAACTGGGCCAACCTGGTACACTACTAGGAGATGATCAGATTTACAATGTAATCGTCACTGCCCATGCTTTTGTAATGATCTTTTTTATGGTGATGCCTATTATAATTGGAGGGTTCGGAAACTGATTGGTCCCATTAATAATTGGAGCTCCTGACATAGCATTTCCCCGAATAAACAACATGAGCTTCTGACTCCTCCCTCCATCCTTTCTACTCTTACTCGCCTCATCTATGGTAGAAGCCGGAGCAGGAACTGGGTGAACAGTATACCCACCCCTAGCCGGCAACCTGGCTCATGCAGGAGCATCCGTAGACCTAACTATTTTTTCACTACACCTGGCAGGTGTCTCCTCAATCTTGGGTGCTATTAATTTCATTACTACTATTATTAATATAAAACCTCCTGCCATGTCCCAATATCAAACACCTCTATTTGTCTGATCAGTCTTAATCACTGCTGTCTTACTACTTCTATCACTTCCAGTCTTAGCAGCGGGAATCACTATATTATTAACAGATCGAAACCTAAACACCACATTCTTTGACCCCGCTGGGGGAGGAGATCCTATCTTATACCAACACTTATTCTGATTCTTTGGCCATCCAGAAGTTTACATTTTAATCCTACCCGGTTTTGGGATAATCTCACATATTGTTACCTATTATTCAGGTAAAAAAGAACCCTTTGGCTACATGGGAATAGTTTGAGCCATGATATCAATCGGCTTCCTGGGCTTTATCGTATGAGCCCATCACATGTTTACTGTAGGAATGGATGTAGACACACGAGCATACTTTACATCAGCCACTATAATTATTGCCATTCCTACCGGGGTGAAAGTATTTAGTTGACTGGCTACTCTTCATGGAGGTAATATTAAATGGTCCCCTGCTATATTATGAGCCTTAGGCTTTATTTTCCTATTTACCGTAGGAGGCCTAACGGGAATTGTACTAGCAAACTCTTCATTAGACATTGTTCTTCACGACACATATTACGTAGTGGCCCACTTTCACTATGTCTTGTCAATAGGAGCAGTATTCGCTATCATAGGAGGCTTCGTCCATTGATTCCCCCTATTCTCAGGATATACCCTTGACAACACTTGAGCAAAGATTCACTTTACGATTATGTTTGTAGGAGTCAATATAACGTTCTTCCCTCAGCACTTCCTAGGCCTGTCCGGAATGCCACGACGTTATTCTGACTATCCAGATGCATATACAACTTGAAATACGATTTCCTCAATGGGCTCTTTCATCTCATTAACAGCAGTCATGTTAATAGTTTTCATAGTGTGAGAAGCTTTCGCATCCAAGCGAGAAGTGGCCATAGTAGAACTAACCACAACTAATCTTGAATGATTGCATGGATGTCCTCCTCCGTACCACACATTTGAAGAGCCAACTTACGTACTATTAAAATAAGAAAGGAAGGAATCGAACCCTCTTTAACTGGTTTCAAGCCAATGCCATAACCATTATGTCTTTCTCAATTAAGAAGTATTAGTAAAACAATTACATAACTTTGTCGAAGTTAAATTATAGGCTTGAATCCTATATGCTTCAATGGCGTACCCCTTTCAACTAGGTTTCCAAGATGCTACATCCCCCATTATAGAAGAACTCCTACACTTTCACGACCACACACTAATAATTGTATTTTTAATCAGCTCTTTAGTTCTTTATATTATCTCGTTGATGCTAACAACCAAGCTCACGCACACGAGTACAATAGATGCTCAAGAAGTAGAAACCATCTGAACCATCCTACCTGCTATTATCCTGATTCTTATCGCCCTACCCTCCTTACGAATTCTCTATATAATGGATGAAATCAACAACCCCTCCCTCACAGTAAAAACCATAGGACATCAATGATATTGAAGTTATGAGTACACTGATTACGAAGACTTGAATTTTGACTCTTACATAATTCCTACCCAAGAGCTAAAACCAGGAGAACTCCGGCTATTAGAAGTTGACAACCGAGTAGTTTTACCAATAGAAATGACCATTCGCATGTTAATCTCATCAGAAGATGTGTTACACTCATGAGCCGTCCCATCCCTAGGCCTAAAAACTGATGCTATCCCAGGCCGATTAAATCAAACAACTCTAATAGCTACACGACCTGGTTTATATTATGGCCAATGCTCAGAAATCTGTGGCTCAAACCATAGCTTCATACCCATTGTTCTTGAATTAGTCCCACTAACGTACTTTGAAAAATGATCTGCATCTATACTGTAAATTCATTAAGAAGCTAAATAAGCATTAACCTTTTAAGTTAAAGACTGGGAGTTTAAATCTCCCCTTAATGACATGCCACAACTAGATACATCCACCTGATCCATCACTATTATATCAATAATTATAACACTATTTATTGTATTCCAACTAAAAATCTCAAAATACTTATATCCATCAAACCCAGAACCTAAATCCATAACCACACTAAAACAACGGAATCCCTGAGAAAAAAAATGAACGAAAATCTATTCGCCTCTTTCACTACCCCAACAATAATAGGATTACCTATTGTTATTTTAATTATTATATTTCCAAGCATTTTATTCCCTTCACCTAACCGACTAATTAATAACCGTCTAGTTTCACTCCAACAATGACTAGTACAACTAACATCAAAACAAATACTGGCTATTCATAATCATAAAGGACAAACCTGAGCCCTAATACTAATGTCCCTAATTCTATTTATTGGGTCAACAAACTTATTAGGCCTATTACCCCACTCATTCACCCCAACTACCCAATTATCAATAAATTTAGGAATAGCTATCCCGCTATGAGCCGGCACTGTAATTACCGGGTTTCGCCACAAGACTAAAGCATCTCTGGCCCACTTTCTACCACAAGGAACACCTGTCCCCCTAATTCCTATGCTTGTAGTCATTGAGACTATCAGCCTCTTTATCCAACCTATAGCTCTCGCCGTACGACTTACAGCCAACATCACCGCAGGTCACTTATTAATACATCTAATTGGAGGGGCCGCCCTAGCCCTGATAAACATTAGCACCTCTATTGCCTTAATCACCTTTACCATTCTCATTTTACTAACAATCCTTGAATTTGCCGTAGCCCTAATCCAAGCCTATGTTTTTACCCTGCTAGTAAGCCTATACTTACATGATAACACCTAATGACCCACCAAACCCATGCATACCACATAGTCAACCCTAGCCCATGGCCACTTACAGGAGCCCTTTCAGCCCTCTTAATAACCTCAGGCCTGGCTATATGATTCCACTACAACTTAACACTGCTGTTAACCCTTGGAATAACTACCAACTTACTAACTATATATCAATGATGACGAGACATTATCCGAGAAAGCACATTCCAAGGCCATCATACACCTATCGTTCAAAAAGGCCTTCGATACGGAATAATCCTCTTTATCATCTCAGAAGTATTCTTTTTCGCAGGCTTCTTCTGGGCCTTCTACCACTCAAGCCTAGCCCCAACCCCCGAGCTAGGAGGATGCTGACCACCAACAGGCATTATTCCCCTGAACCCCCTGGAAGTTCCACTACTTAATACCTCCGTGCTTCTAGCCTCCGGAGTATCAATCACCTGAGCTCACCACAGTTTGATGGAGGGAAATCGAAAACACATGCTTCAAGCACTATTTATTACAATCTCTTTAGGGGTCTACTTTACACTCCTCCAAGCCTCCGAATACTATGAAACATCATTCACGATCTCGGACGGAGTATACGGATCTACCTTCTTCATGGCCACAGGATTCCATGGGCTACATGTAATTATTGGCTCTACTTTCCTAATTGTATGCTTCTTACGCCAATTAAAATATCACTTTACATCAAATCACCACTTCGGATTTGAAGCCGCCGCCTGATATTGACACTTCGTAGACGTAGTTTGACTATTCCTATACGTTTCTATTTATTGATGAGGATCCTATTCCTTTAGTATTAATAAGTACAGTTGACTTCCAATCAACCAGTTTCGGTATAACCCGAAAAGGAATAATAAATGTAATACTTGCCTTACTTACCAATACACTCCTGTCCACACTACTTGTACTCATCGCATTCTGATTACCCCAACTAAACATCTATGCAGAAAAAGCAAGCCCCTATGAGTGCGGATTTGATCCTATAGGGTCCGCCCGCCTACCCTTCTCCATAAAATTCTTCCTGGTAGCCATTACATTCTTGCTATTTGATCTAGAAATTGCACTACTACTCCCCCTTCCCTGAGCCTCACAAACAGACAAACTACCAACCATACTCACTATAGCCCTTCTACTAATCTCATTACTAGCCGCAAGCCTAGCCTACGAATGAACCCAAAAAGGACTAGAATGAACTGAATATGATAATTAGTTTAAACCAAAACAAATGATTTCGACTCATTAGATTATAGCTCACCCTATAATTATCAAATGTCCATAGTCTACATTAATATTTTCCTGGCTTTCATCATGTCGCTCATAGGACTACTAATATATCGATCCCACTTAATGTCTTCCCTCCTATGTCTAGAAGGCATGATATTATCCCTATTCATTATAATAGCCGTAGCCATCCTAAACAACCATCTCACACTAGCCAGCATAACCCCCATTATCCTATTAGTATTTGCAGCTTGTGAGGCAGCACTAGGTTTATCTCTACTAGTAATAGTATCAAATACATATGGCACTGACTATGTACAAAACCTAAACCTCCTACAATGCTAAAAATTATTATCCCCACTGCCATACTCATACCAATAACATGCCTATCGAAACCTAACATAATCTGAATCAACTCAACAACCTACAGCCTACTAATTAGTCTTATTAGCCTCTCCTATCTAAACCAACTAGGTGGCCATAGTCTAAATTTTTCACTGTTATTTTTCTCAGACTCACTCTCCGCACCTTTACTAGTACTAACAACATGACTCCTACCGCTAATACTCATAGCCAGCCAATCACACCTATCAAAAGAAACTCCTAGTCGAAAAAAACTATACATCACAATACTCACTCTCCTGCAGCTTCTTTTGATTATAACATTTACCGCTACAGAACTAATTATATTTTACATTTTATTTGAAGCCACATTAATCCCCACCTTAATCATCATTACCCGATGGGGTGACCAGACAGAGCGATTAAACGCCGGCCTATACTTTCTATTTTACACTCTAGTAGGCTCACTACCCCTTTTAGTCGCACTACTGTATATCCAGAATACAACAGGAACTTTAAATTTCCTGATCATCCAATACTGAGCCAAGCCCATCTCAACCACCTGGTCCAATATTTTCCTCTGACTAGCATGCATGATAGCATTTATAGTAAAAATACCTCTATATGGACTCCACCTATGATTGCCAAAAGCACATGTTGAAGCTCCCATCGCTGGTTCAATAGTACTTGCCGCCGTATTACTAAAACTAGGGGGATACGGGATAATGCGTATTACAGTCCTACTTAACCCCGCAACGAACCAAATGGCATACCCCTTTATAATACTATCCCTGTGAGGAATGGTTATAACAAGCTCCATTTGCCTGCGCCAAACAGACCTAAAATCCCTAATCGCATACTCATCCGTAAGTCACATGGCCCTAGTAATTGTAGCAGTACTGATCCAAACACCCTGAAGCTATATAGGAGCTACAGCCTTAATAATTGCTCATGGACTGACCTCATCTATGCTATTCTGCCTTGCAAACTCAAACTATGAACGAGTACATAGCCGAACAATAATCCTAGCCCGGGGGCTACAGACTATCCTCCCCCTAATAGCTGCCTGATGACTACTAGCTAGCCTCGCAAACCTAGCCCTACCACCCACAATTAATCTAATCGGAGAGCTATTTGTAGTAATAGCCTCCTTCTCATGATCAAACATAACCATTATCCTAATGGGTACTAATATCATCATTACAGCCCTATACTCCCTCTACATACTTATTATAACTCAACGAGGCAAATACACACACCACATTAAAAATATCAACCCATCATTTACACGAGAAAACGCCCTAATAGCCCTCCACCTACTCCCCCTTCTCCTCCTATCACTTAACCCTAAGATTGTACTAGGCCCCATTTACTGTAAATATAGTTTAATAAAAACATTAGATTGTGAATCTAATAATGGAAGTGCAAGTCTTCTTATTTACCGAAAAAGTATGCAAGAACTGCTAATTCATGCCTCCACGTATAAAAACGTGGCTTTTTCAACTTTTATAGGATAGAAGTAATCCATTGGTCTTAGGAACCAAAAAATTGGTGCAACTCCAAATAAAAGTAATAAACCTATTTACCCCACTCATACTAACTGCAATATTTATTCTACTCCTGCCCATCATTATATCTAACACCCAACTGTATAAAAACAGCCTATATCCCCACTATGTAAAAACCACAATCTCTTACGCCTTCATCATCAGCATAATCCCAACTATAATATTTATCTCCTCAGGACAAGAAGCAATTATCTCAAACTGACACTGACTATCAATCCAAACTCTCAAGCTATCACTAAGCTTTAAAATAGATTATTTCTCAACCATCTTTATCCCTGTAGCGCTTTTCGTCACATGGTCCATCATAGAATTCTCAATGTGGTACATGCACTCAGACCCATACATCAACCGATTCTTTAAATATCTCCTCATATTCCTAATCACTATGATAATTCTAGTTACCGCTAACAATCTATTTCAACTATTCATCGGCTGAGAGGGAGTAGGAATCATATCTTTTCTACTTATCGGATGATGATATGGCCGAGCAGATGCAAACACTGCCGCCCTACAAGCAATCCTCTACAACCGCATTGGAGACGTAGGCTTCATCATAGCCATAGCATGATTTCTCACCAACTCAAACGCATGGGACTTCCAACAAATCTTTATCACCCAACACGAGAACCTAAATATTCCATTACTAGGGCTTCTATTAGCAGCCACAGGTAAATCCGCCCAATTCGGCCTACATCCGTGACTGCCATCAGCCATAGAAGGCCCAACTCCTGTCTCCGCCCTACTCCACTCAAGTACAATAGTCGTAGCAGGGGTCTTCTTACTTATCCGGTTTTACCCGCTCATAGAACAAAACAAAACTATACAAACTCTCACCCTATGTTTAGGAGCTATTACAACCTTGTTCACAGCTATTTGTGCTCTCACACAAAATGATATCAAAAAAGTTGTTGCCTTTTCAACCTCAAGCCAACTGGGCCTAATAATTGTAACCATTGGGATTAACCAACCTTACCTCGCATTTCTACACATTTGCACACACGCATTCTTCAAAGCCATGCTATTCATATGTTCAGGATCAATTATCCACAGTCTGAACGACGAACAAGACATTCGAAAAATAGGCGGATTATACAAACCAATGCCCTTCACCACTACCTCCCTAATCATTGGAAGCCTCGCACTCACAGGTATACCTTTCCTAACAGGTTTTTATTCCAAAGACCTAATCATCGAGACAGCCAACACGTCGTATACCAACGCCTGAGCCCTACTAATTACTCTCATTGCCACATCCCTTACAGCTGCCTACAGTACTCGAATTATATTCTTTGTGCTACTAGGACAACCACGATTCAATACCTTGAATCTAATCAATGAAAATAATACCCACCTCATCAACTCCATTAAACGTCTCTTAATCGGAAGTATCTTTGCAGGATATCTAATTTCTTACAACATCCCCCCAACAACTATCCCACAAATAACTATACCCTACTATCTAAAACTAACTGCTCTTGCCGTGACTATCGCAGGCTTCATCCTAGCATTAGAACTTAATCTCGCGGCTAAAAACTTAAAATTTATATACCCTTCAAACCTCTTTAAGTTTTCCAACCTCTTAGGGTACTTTCCAATTGTAATACACCGCCTCCCATCAAAAATGAGCCTAACTATGAGCCAAAAGTCCGCATCGATACTATTAGACATAATTTGACTAGAAAATGTATTACCCAAATCCATCTCCTTATTCCAAATAAAAATGTCAACTACTGTATCTAATCAGAAAGGACTAGTTAAACTCTACTTTTTATCTTTCATAATCACCCTAGCCCTCAGCCTAATCTTACTTAATTCCCACGAGTAACTTCCATAATCACCAACACACCAATAAGCAAAGATCAGCCGGTGACAACCACTAATCAAGTTCCATAACTATATAGCGCCGCAATTCCCATGGCCTCCTCACTAAAGAACCCTGAGTCACCTGTATCATAAATCACCCAATCACCTGCACCATTAAACTTAAATACGACTTCTACCTCATCTTCCTTTAAAATATAACAAGCAGTTAATAATTCTGCTAACACCCCCGTAATAAACATTGCTAATACAGCCTTATTAGACGTCCACGCCTCAGGATAAGGCTCAGTAGCCATAGCCGTAGTATATCCAAACACTACGAGTATACCCCCTAAATAAATTAAGAAAACCATTAAACCTAAAAATGATCCCCCAAAATTCAACACAATACCACAACCAGTACCACCAGCCACAATTAAACCAAACCCACCATAAATTGGAGAAGGCTTTGAAGAAAAACTTACAAAGCTCACTACAAAAACTGTACTTAAAATAAATACAATGTATGTTATCATTATTCTCACATGGAATTTAACCATGACTAATGATATGAAAAACCATCGTTGTATTTCAACTATAAGAACTTAATGACCAACATTCGAAAATCACACCCCCTTATCAAAATTATTAATCACTCATTCATCGATCTACCCGCCCCATCTAACATCTCAGCATGATGAAACTTCGGCTCCCTTCTAGGAGTCTGCCTAACCTTACAAATCCTCACCGGCCTCTTTTTGGCCATACACTACACATCAGACACAATAACCGCCTTTTCATCAGTTACCCACATCTGTCGCGACGTTAATTATGGCTGAATCATCCGATATTTACACGCCAACGGAGCTTCTATATTCTTTATCTGCCTGTACATACATGTAGGACGGGGAATATACTACGGCTCCTACACCTTCTCAGAGACATGAAACATTGGAATCATACTATTATTTACAGTCATAGCCACAGCTTTTATGGGATACGTCCTACCATGAGGCCAAATGTCCTTCTGAGGAGCAACCGTAATCACTAACCTCCTGTCAGCAATTCCATACATCGGGACTGAACTAGTAGAATGAATCTGAGGGGGGTTCTCAGTAGACAAAGCCACCCTAACACGATTCTTTGGCTTCCACTTCATTCTTCCATTCATTATCTCAGCCTTAGCAGGAGTACACCTCTTATTCCTTCATGAAACAGGATCTAACAACCCCTCAGGAATTACATCCGATTCAGACAAAATCCCATTCCACCCATACTATACAATCAAAGACATCCTAGGTCTTCTAGTACTAGTTTTAACACTCATACTACTCGTCCTATTTTCACCAGACCTGCTAGGAGACCCAGACAACTACATCCCAGCCAACCCTTTAAATACCCCTCCCCATATTAAACCTGAATGATACTTCCTATTCGCATACGCAATTCTCCGATCCATCCCTAACAAACTAGGGGGAGTCCTAGCCCTAGTACTCTCCATCCTAGTACTAGCAATCATTCCAATCCTCCACACCTCCAAACAACGAGGAATAATGTTTCGACCACTAAGCCAATGTCTATTCTGACTCCTAGTAGCGGATCTCCTAACCCTAACATGAATCGGTGGCCAACCTGTAGAACATCCGTTCATCACCATCGGGCAACTAGCCTCCATCCTATATTTCTCAACCCTCCTAATCCTAATACCCATCTCAGGCATTATTGAAAACCGTCTACTCAAATGAAGAGTCTTTGTAGTATATAAAATACTTTGGTCTTGTAAACCAAAAAAGGAGAACATATGCCCTCCCTAAGACTTCAAGGAAGAAGCAACAGCCCCACTATCAGCACCCAAAGCTGAAATTCTTTCTTAAACTATTCCTTGGCAATACCAGAAAGCAACCCCATAACTTTCATAATTCATATATTGCATATACCCATACTGTGCTTGGCCAGTATGTCCTTATTTCCCACAAAAAAACCAAGTAAAAACCCCCAAACACCACAACCCAAAACACACAATGTAAAATCACTCTATTAACCACCAACTCACCCCAGGGGGTATTATACACCCATATACATAAGACATACTATGTACATCGTGCATTAATTGCTAGTCCCCATGAATATTAAGCATGTACAGGAGTTTATATATATTACATAAGACATACTATGTATATCGTGCATTAATTGCTAGTCCCCATGAATATTAAGCATGTACAGTAGTTTATATATATTACATAAGACATACTATGTATATCGTGCATTAATTGCTAGTCCCCATGAATATTAAGCATGTACAGTAGTTTATATATATTACATAAGACATAATAGTGCTTAATCGTGCATTCACCTTAATTCTAGGACAGTCTTCTATGGACCTCAACTATTCCAAAGAGCTTAATCACCTGGCCTCGAGAAACCAGCAATCCTTGCTCGAACGTGTACCTCTTCTCGCTCCGGGCCCATTTCAACGTGGGGGTTTCTATAACGGAACTATACCTGGCATCTGGTTCTTACTTCAGGGCCATAAAATCCTTGAAACCAATCCTTCAGTTCTCTCAAATGGGACATCTCGAT